>NC_056737.1:504810777-504818277 GCF_019279795.1 Protopterus annectens
TTTTGGCCTTTAGCTTGGTTCCAGGCACAAAACCTTTTCCATTTATCCAAATAGGCCTTCCTGGTGCTGGGCCTCCTAGCTTCCAGAATAACATCCATAACTGCTTGGGAAAGAAGAGCTGGCTGGATTGCTCAGGTGATTTGCCATGCAGCCAGATTTAAGGTTTTGAGCTGGCTGTGAAGAATCTGATTGTTTTGCTGTGTGAGCAAATGGGCAATTTGTGATAAAATCCAAGGTGGGCCATGGGCCATATTCCTCAATAGTCGGTACCAGTGCTGGTGTGGCCAGTCTGGGGTTATGAGTATCAGTCATGGTCTCTCCTTTCTGACTTTCAGAAGCACCTTTGTGAGGAGAGGCAATGGAGGGAAGGCATATACTGTCAGGTTTTTCCAACTGAATGAGAGTGCGTCCACTTTCCAAGCTTGATGGTGAAGTGTCCTTGTACAAAATTTTGTTAGTTGATAGTTGTGAGGACTGGCAAACAGGTCTATGTCTGGAAGGCCCCATTTTTGAGTTATCATTGCAAATACTTGTGGATCCAGTTTCCACTTGTGGGGATCCATGATGTTTCTGCTGAGGTCGTCTGCCAATGTGTTCTTTTTTCCTGACAGGAATTGAGCTTGTAACTGAACTTGGTAAGCCAGCGCTGTGTTCCACAAGGTCATTGCTTGCCTGCATAGAGTGTAGGAGTGTGTACCCCCCTGTTTGCTTATGTACCACATTACTATGGTGTTGTCCGTCCTTATTGTAAGTTGTCCTGGATGTAACAGATTCTTGAAGGCTGTCAGAGTGTTCTGTACAGCTAGCATCTCTTTTTGATTGATGTGCAGATTCCTTTGATCTTTAGTCCATACACCTTGAACGCACTGTCCTGCCATGTGTGACCCCAGGCGTAGTCCGATGCATCTGTTGTTATAGTTTGCCTGGCGGGGGGGCAAGGTGAAAGGCTGACCCTTGTTGAGGTGACATGCCTGTGACCACCATAGAAACTCCTGTTGTAGGCAGGGAATGGGAGATATCATTGTGTCCAAGCTGTGGCTGTGTTGAGACCATACGCTTTTTAGGTACCACTGTAATTTCCTCATATGCAGCTTGGCAAATGGTATTAGTAGTATGCAAGATGGCATGAAGCCCAAGGCCTGAAAAAATTTTTCTTGCAGGTAGTTGGGTCTTTGTTGCCATTGTTTTGAAATATTGAGTCAGTTGTAGTTGTTTGTCTGGCATCAGATAAGCCTTCTGGGCCATTGTATTCAAGCTGGCACCCAGGAATGTCATATTTTGTGAAGGTACTAGTTTTGATTTATTTTCGTTTACTGTGTACCCCAAGCAATTTAGAAGATGTTTTACGAAAGCCAGATGTTGTAAGAGGATGTCCTTGCTTTCTGCTTGGATGAGGCAGTCGTCCAGGTATGGGTATATTTGAATTCATCTTTGTCTGCAGTATGCAATTACTGGTGCCAGGCATTTTGTGAAGACCCTGGGAGCAGTAGATAAGCCAAAGGGCAGTGCAGATAATTGGTAATGGGTTGAACCTGCAATGAAACGGAGGTATCTTCTGCAACTTTGTCTGATAGGGACATGCAGGTATGCCTCCTTGAGGTCCAACGTTACTAGCCATGCTTTCTTGCCCAACATGGGAAGAAGCTGCTGTAGTGTAAGCATCTTGAATTTGGGTACTTGTAAGAAGGTGTTTAGAATTGAAAGGTCCAGAATTGGTCTCCAGGCATTGCCCTTTCTGGGAACGAGAAAGAGTCTTGAGTAAAATCCTTGGCCTTGCTCTCGAGTAGGTACCAGTTGAATGGCTCTCATGTCCATGAGAGTTGTAATTTGTTTTTGTGCCTCTGCCCATTGATTTTGTGGCAGGTTTGGCATTCCTCTTTTTATTGGCAAGGTGTGAAAATGGAATCTGTATCCTCGTGAAATTATGTCTAGGACCCATTTGTCCTTTGTGACAATGTACAAAAAAAGGGAAGTGGCACCAGACTCAGACCAAACTGAATGCTACAGCGTATCCTCAAAACCTCTGTTGTTGGAAATAAAGGTGGTACCGAAAAGTACAAGTCCACAAAAAGCAGTTTCAAAAATTCCAAACGCACACAACTTCCACGTATTTCTTTTATTCTGCAAACCAGGTGAAAAACAGATCAATAAAACCAAGCGCTTTCGCCTGAGCAGTCCCAGGCTTTTTCAAGGTTAAATTAAGCTTGTGGCCATGCTGTTTTTATACTCAGCTTAATAGGCCTGTTAAGAACATTAATTAATTACAATCAACATTTGACATTTAACATTTAAAGTGCAACAGTGCTTTCTGTGCTTTACTAGAGTTGTTTTAAATCTGGTAAATGTTTTTCTTTCACTTAGTACATTTTGTTTACATCCAAAATGTATTACAATATGTTATGCATCAAAATGTTAAATACATCTTGTTAAATAATATATTTAATATATTTAACAGTAAAAAATGTGGATTGTTATAATTTTATATATTTATATTTTAAATATAAAAAATGATAAAAAATAGTAAAAAATATATAACTCTTAATTCATGCACTAGAAGTAACAAAATAATGAGCCTTAGTATATATGTGTGTAAATGACTCATTCTTTTCTAGTTATTCTTATTTTAAAAATTAATCTATGTCAGATAATCTAAAACTTTCATTTTATTCAAAAAGCATTAGTAATATTTTTCATATTAATATCAATAAAAAAACAAAAATGTTGAAATCAACTGACTTATAATTTGTTTCTTTTCACCTTTAATATACTATTAATACTAATACTGTCGTTCATTCCCGGATTTTTAGAGGCATCTAATCTAAGCTGCCAAATTAACTCTCTGCTTTCTAAATAACTTTCCCAGTCACCTCCTCGAGGATCCAAAAGGACCTGCTCAAGTACAAAAATTTTAAGGACATATTAGGGCATGCTAAAGAATGTTTAAAGAATGCATTTGAAGCTTTCTTTTCTCTATCTCATATAGATGTTCATAGATTCTTTTAAGCATTCTTGTGGTTTTCCCTACATAGAATCCATGGCAAAATAAGCAAATACCCAAATAGACTACTCCTGCTGTATTACAATTGTGGTGTCCTGTTGTCCTTAATGTGCAATTCCTAGATGGTAAAAATATTTCAGCTGCATCTAATAAATAGCTGCATTGTTTACACATACCACATTTGTATGTGCCATTTTTCCTGTGAGATGAAAGGGTGTTCGTCAATTGACGTATGCTGGAATTTTGTTCGAACATCCCTTTTAAATTAATATCTCGTTTTCTGGTAAATGTTAAAGTCTTGGGTAAATAAGTCTTAATATCTTCCTGTGCTGTTAACAGCGGCCAAAAAGAATGTAAAGTGTTCTCTATGTAGGGTGCATCACTAGTATATGTATATATAAAACTTTTCTGTGTGTCTTCCTGTCCTTTTTTGATGGTCGCTATAAGAGGAAGTCCTTTACTAAGAAGGGGTGGAAATTTTGAATCCCTTTTCTCTGACACCTCATCAATAACAGAGTTAATTAACTGTGTAGGGTAACCTCTTTCTGTAAACATATCTGTTAAAAATCTGACTTCCTCTAAAAATGATTCGAGTGTGCTGCATATCCTAGATGCTCGAATCAATTGACCTCTAATGATGCCTTTTTTAGTATAAGCAGGATGTGAGCTGTCAAAGTGCAGAAATGTATTAGAGAAAGAGGGCTTCCTGTAAATTTTTGATTGAAAATGTTCATTTTCCTTGTCTTTACTTAGTGAAATATCTAAATAGTGTAGAGAATTTCTACTAAGTTCATAAGTAAAGGACAAAAAGTTAGTAGTTGAGTTGATGTAATCAAAAAATTCAAGAAATGTCTCCTCAGAACCTTGCCATAAAATACATATGTCGTCCAAGTAACGTTTGTAGAATACAATGTGTTCTTTCCATTTGGTAGAATGTATGAATGATTGCTCCCATTTGTGTAAGACTATATTTGCATAAGATGATGCACATGGGGAGCCCATTGCTACCCCTTTGTTTTGTCTGAAGAATTCTCCATCAAAAAAGATGTAGTTATTATTCAAGATTATATCCATAAATTCAATAAGTAAATTGATCTGTTTGTTACTTAGATTAGCTACATTCGTTAAAATGTCTGAAAACCAATCCAGTCCTGTGTCACGAGGTATACTTGGGAATAATTCAACTACATCTATTGTTATCATCAGTACATCTTTGTTGCATATGTTTGATGGAATGCTGGCTAGGAATTCCCAAGAGTCTCTGCAAACATATGGGAGCTTGGAGACTACAGATTTTATGCTATGTTCAACATATTTACCTAAAGGTTCTGTAATACTGCCAGCACCAGCCACAATGGGCCTAAATTTCAAAGGTCTTATTCCTTTATGCACCTTTGCCAAATAATATGGGAATTTTCGGATAGGGTACATTTAAATAATTAATAATTCCTCATTTATCACCCCTTGAAGTAAGTGATCATTCAAGATGTATTTTATGTTGGCATACGCAATGTTTAGTTCATTTTTAGATGCCTGCTCATAAGTGTCAGTGTCCTGTAATATACTGTGCATTGCATTATCATAGTCGAACAGATGCATAAGTACCATCCCTCCCCCTTTGTCCGGTTTCATGACCCTGATTTTTTCTTTTCTTAATAAATCTATGATTTCTTTCAAATGCTTGTCAAAGTTATGTGAAGAGTCATGATTTTTTACCAAATTCTCTCTGAGTGCTTTCTCAATAAGTTCTTCAAAGGTTTTTGAACTCGAATGTAGGGGGGGGTTGAATGTACTGGACCTGATAATGTCATTTATCACTGTTCTTTGCCCTTTAAAAAAGAGAGAAAGATTCAAGTTCCTGACAAATAATTTTAATTCTATTAAGAGTTTAGGCAAATATGCCTGCCTTGCTGGAATATAATTTAACCCCTTGGTAAATAGTTCAAAGTATACAGGTGTAATATCAAGATTAGTATAGTTGTAAATATTAAAGTTGTCTGAAGAAACAACTATATTGTTAATGTCAAGAGCTGTCAATTCGAAATCACACACAGTAGTATCATCTATCTCAAAATTCAATTGTGGCCCCTCCCCCAACTCTGTTGGTGGGGGGCATTGTAGTTCCTCCCCATTGGTCTGCCCTGGGGATAGTAAAAACCCTGTGGGGAGTTGTTGTTCCCTTTCTGTGCTAACCTTTCACTCCTACGTAACGGCTCTGTGTTAGTTACATTAGTTACATTCTGGTTCCCTGTTCTATTTTCAAAAACTTCTGTGTAAGTTCCTGTGAATTTGTTGTTTTTCAGCCCTGAGGGATAGGCCTTCCCATCTCTATATTCAAGCATGTCCCTGTCCAGCTTTTTTACTTTCCTATCAACCACTTTTAAGCAATGCTGATCCACTTCAGCAAAGACCTCATCATATTTCCTTTTATGCCTAAGAAAGTTACTATGTTGTACAATGTTGTCATTCAGTACAGTTAATTCATTCAACATTCCATTACATTTATTTTGATAATCTTTTACCATCAAATCAAGCATTTCTAAACCAGTACGATTAAACAGTTCTAATAATTGAGTGTGCAAAATAGAGCCAGCAGTGGCATTACATGGAAATTTATAGCATCTTAAACCTTTCGGTACTCTCTTAACTTTAATACATTCCTTGAGGTAGTTAATCTCCAGTTGCGAGTTCTTATATGCATACAGTTTGTTACTGAAGGTGTCAAAGTCTATGTCCAACTGTTGTATACTGTTATTAAATGTACCTTGTTTGAACTCCGGTTGGAGTTCAGTCCATTTTTTAAAATTAAAAGTTTTGTCTGCAACTTCACCATTCGGTGCTAAGCTGTTACTTGAATATCCTTCATGAGCTTGTGAAGTGTTCGTTCGCAAGTTGTATCCCGAACCAGCGGTGCCATTCGCCCTGCCGTGAGAAATCTCTGTTCGTTGCGGGCTGCTTGTTGTTGGTTACCCGGAATCAAGAAGGGAGAGTCAGGAACATCAGGGTTTGTTTGTCCGATAAGAGCGTTGTTGATGTTAGTGAGCAACGCTAGCACCTGGTTAAATTCTTTGCGTGTAACCGGTGCATCGTCACTCTCTTCCCTTAAAATAAGGGGTGTATTTAGCAAGTCCGAGACTGATGGTTCTTCCGCCATGCCGACAAATAACAAATCTGGAGAAACAAGTCCAGTAAACAAAAAAAGGGAAGTGGCACCAGACTCAGACCAAACTGAATGCTACAACGTATCCTCAAAACCTCTGTTGTTGGAAATAAAGGTGGTACCGAAAAGTACAAGTCCACAAAAGTACAAGTCCACAAAAAGCAGTTTCAAAAATACCAAACGCACACAACTTCCACGTATTTCTTTTATTCTGCAAACCAGGTGAAAAACAGATCAATAAAACCAAGCGCTTGCAGTCCCAGGCTTTGTGCCAGTTGTCTGAAAAAAGTGCGAGTTTTCCTCCCAAGAGGGCTGCCAAGAGAGTGTTGCTTGGCCAGATGAGGTGCAAGTCATTGAGTTTGCCTCCTGGTAGTTTGGGACCTGTCTTCTCCTCCCTTCTGTGTTGCAGTGCCCCATTGGCAAGGTTTGTACTGGGCTTGTGGTTGTCCTCTGCCTCTTGGACATCTGTATGTACCCCTCTGTGGTCTGTCAGTAGCTGGAAACGACCAATTTGTTGTTGGCCAGTTTCTGCTGAAGCGAGGGGGCTGTACCTGTAGGAAATCTTTGACTGTCTGCATAGATTTTGCCTTATCCTCCATTTTCTTTAATACTTCTTCTGCTATAACTCCAAAAAGAACATCCTACTATAAGGGAGCATCTAGAAGCTTTGCTTTAACATGATCAGGCAGAGTTTGTTCCTTTAACCAAGCATGCCTACATATAACAGACCCAGTGACAGCCGCTCTGCAGGAAGCCTCCAAAGAATCAAACCCACATTGTAAAGTATGTTTGCCCACATGTTCAGTTGCATGCAACAGATCCTGCATTTCTTTCAATTCAGACTGTTGAGGGAGTGTGCTCATTTTTTGTTTTAACTGAGACATTAGAAATTGCTGATATTTTAGCATGTGGAATTGGCAATTTAGTGCCCTCATAGCTAGAGTGGCTGAGGTGTAAACCTTTTCCCCCCACCTGTTTAGTGCTCTGGAGTCCCTTTCAGAGGGTACAAGATTTTTTGTCATAGAAGCCTTAGCCCCTTTGGGACCCTGGGAGATGGTCTCTGGATCAGCAACAGGGCTTTTATAAAGAAATTTGTGGGAATCAGGCACTCTATAGTATCTGTCAGGTTTGGCCGGAGCAGGAGGCAGAGAATCTGGGTTCAAACTGGATTCTAAGTAAACATCATCCACAATGTCTAAAACTAGGGGGATGGCAAGTGGTCTGTGCTGGGGGAGTAAAAGAAACTCTGTGAGCCTTTCCTTTGAGTCAGAGTAGTCCTGACATTCCCAGTGAAAATGTTCCCTCATAGTCTGTAAAGTTTCCCCAAAGAAGTAGTCTTCAG
>NC_056737.1:504823277-504825777 GCF_019279795.1 Protopterus annectens
TGGTCCCTTATACGTTCCCTCAATGTCCTATCAGTTTTTCCGACATAAAAAGAAAAACACTGCTTACAATGAGCAACATATACTATATGTCTGCTGTCACACTTTGAATCCACTCTGATGTCCCACAGCTTACCTGTGTCAGGATGTCTATAATAGTGGGATTCATCTATGTATGGGCATTGGGGGCAGGTTCCACATCTAGCAGTGTGCTGAAACATGGATTTCTGATGGTAATTGTCAACATCATGTTGAAGCCCATTACATAAAAGCTTCTTGAGATTTGGCAAATTACTAAAAGTAAAATGCGGTGCTGTTCCTACTATTTGTTTCACTTGTTCATCAGCTACAAGAATGTTCCAGTGTTTGGCTACAGCCTGCATGATATGATGTACATTATTGCCATAAGGGATCACAAAGGATTCATATGTGGGTCCATTCTGATTTCTTGTGATGGTCCTATTATGTTCAGAAAAAAAGGGTTGAGCCCTACTGGCTCTGAGATATTCAATATTGGCATGAACTCTGTTGATTTCCTGAGTGTGATAACCTCGACCCACTAAACCTTCCTGTAATCGTACCATTTCCTCCTGAAATAAATCATCCGTACTGGATAGTCTGGAAAGGCGCATGGCCTGCCCTTTGATAATGTTTTTAAAAATATGTTGGCTGTGCATACTCTGTCTATGTAAATAAGAGGGCTTATAACATGGTTTACGATGTACTCTAGTGCATATTCTACCCAATGTTTTATATACATTGACATCTAAATAGCTAATATTGTCAAAAGAATATTCCATTGTAAACTTCAGAAACGTACTACTCTCGTTTAACTTCAAATGAAATTCTTGTAGGGACTCCACCGTTCCCTCCCATATAAAAAACAAATCATCCACAAATCTTTTAAAAAATCTAATGTGCGTATTGCCAATGATATGCTTAATCTCGAAGGTAGCCATTACGAGATTGGCATAGCTGTTCGCACAACTCGTACCCATGGCTACCCCCTTATTCTGTTTGTAGCAAGTGTCATAAAACAAAAAGATGTTATTGTCCAAGACAAGTTCCATGAGTAGACTTAACAAATCAACCTTGCATGGTTGTAAATGGGCTATTTCCTTCAGAAACCATGCCAAGTATTTAAGTCCCTCCTCATTGGGAATACTCGTAAACAGTGATACCACGTCCATAGTGACAAACAAAACATTGTCTACTAGGGGGAGAGTAATTGTGCTCTTATAAAGTTCCTTAAGAAAATGTTCTGTGTCTCTAAGAACATAATCATGCAAATTCAAATGCTTCTTGAGTTCATTCTCCAAGTAAATAGATATTGGCTCTGTCAGCCATCCTGTGCCAGACACAATGGGCCTGAATTCTGGATTGTGTAAATTCTTATGAATTTTTGGTAGACCAGTTATAATGGGTATCAAGGGGTTGTCCACCAAAAAATACATAAACAGCTCCTCTTTTATAAGGCCCATGCCTTTGCATTCATACATACTACGATGTACATCATTCTTCATAGTATGCACCTGCTCAATGGATATTATCTGATAAGAATCATTTTCCAATAGTTCTCTCATTTTTCGTATGTAGTACTCACTGTCAAGTACCACAACTGGTCCTCCTTTGTCCGCCGGACGAATTACAATGTTGGAATTGTTACGTAGGCTCCTAAGAGCTTCTTGCTCTTCTTGGGTAAGATTTCCTTCAATGTTGTGATTACTCAAACCTATTTCATCATAAATACTGTTCTCCACTGCTTTAATGAAAACCTCCAGGTTGGCCTGTAGGTGCGGAGTAAACGTACTCCTCCTTCTGTGCCCAAGGGTGTTTATTGACCTTGGTTCTTCCCCATGGGTACAATACATCAACTTTAAAGCTATTTTGCGAACATACATCCTTAAAGATATGAGAATTTGACTCACATCTATACTGGATGTGGGTATGAAAGATAAACCTCTGTTAAGAACAGCTTTCTCATGTACAGACAAATTATGTTTAGATATGTTGAATACTAAAGATTGGGATTCCAATATCTCGGAAGTGTTTTCTGTTGTTGGTTCGGAAAAAATTCTTTCCTTTTGGCCCCTCTGTCGATCTCGGCATCCAGGGACCTTTTCCTTCCTGTTCGAATTGGCAACGGAAAATCCGACGTATTCTGCATCTCCAGCTGAATTTTTCTTCTGACACTGCTGGAAAAGTTGGATTATTGTTAGTGGCTATTGTGTTCTTTATTGGAGGAATCTCCATGCGATTCTCAAAAGTTTCATTTGGTGTGGTGTACACAGAATTGGTAGCTATAGGTGACACTATGCTCATTGATGATGCCCCATTCACAGTCTCAGACGGGCATTCTTTGTTACTTGCCTCTGTTTGATTAGTGATTGGATCACGTACTGTTGTATCCTTACCTCTACTATGAGCCTCCTGACTAAGAGTGGCTTGCATAGATGTCAATGATTTAGAGGATGATGGTTGGGGGTGACGCTGATCCATGGCC
>NC_056737.1:504828277-504832078 GCF_019279795.1 Protopterus annectens
TATATATATATATATATATACATATACACACACACACATATATATATATATATATATATATACATATGACTGCTGATACCAGAATGAAATATCGCCTGCATAACTCTCTCAGCATCTAATATACACAAACACAATGTATAAACTAGTAGGTAGTTTGCATATATGAAAATTCAAATATGCACTGAACTCATGGCACCAAATAATACTGCTTCATATTTTTGTCACAGAATATTTCCAATTCAATCTATCATTTAGCATATTTATCTGACTAAACTGAAGTTATATCGATTACCTACCTTCTTAATAAATTTATTAAAAGTAAACAATCTATTTAACCCTATGTGTTTATAGTGAACATTGACATATAAAGGGGAACCCTTTACCATTGCTCATTTAAGCCTGGCTTGAATAATGCCCCCAAGTTAATTATCCATCTACGTTCTTTTGTAGTCAGAATATTATGCTTATCTTGCTCACGTGTAATTGTGTCTGAAACCTTATCTATCCCTACAAAAACAAAATGTGCTTTAGAATGCTGTAAAATGTGTTTATATAATGCACTTCTGGTCCTTTTACATTTTATATCACTTATGTGAATGGCTATCCTTTGCTTTAGTTTGCATGACGTCTGTCCTATATAAAAAGCGCCGCATTGGCATATAGCTATGTAAATCACCCATGGTGAGGTGCAAGTCACTAAACATTCAATATCATACACTTTGCTGGTATTGATAGATGTAAATGATGTAGTTTTTGACATCAACTTGCAGTATTTACAGTGACCACAATATGTACTTCCTTTAGTTTCTAGATTCTTATCTCTAACAACTATTCCTTTCTTATAAGCTGACAAGAATTGTCCTATGGATTTTCCTTTTCTATATCCAAATTGGCATCTATCTCCCAAAATAGTGGACAAAATGGATCATTAAGTAATATGGTCCAATATTTTTCCACGATTTGTTTGATTTTATAGGTATTAGTTGCATATGTGGTTATAAACCTAATTGCATTAGATTTTTCCTTTATCATATCTTTTTGTTGTATTAACAAATCATTCCTGTCCATTTTTTGTACTTTACTTTTAGCCTCTTCAATGTCATTGATTTGGTATCCCCTGACCCTAAATCTTTTATGTAAATCCTGTTCATGTTTTACATATTCCCTTTTTGTTGAACATATTCTTTTTAATCTTTGAAACTGTGCCTTGGGTATGTTTTTAATCGTGTGTGGAGGATGGCAACTGTGGGCATGTAAAACTGAGTTCTTGGAAAATGGTTTACGGTGTAAAGTTGTAGCTATTGTGCCATCAAGTAGCTTTGTTATATTCACATCCAAAAAATCTACTGTAAACAGATCAAGTTTCCCAGTAAAAGTAATCCCATATCTATTGGAATTCAAATATTTTTTGAAACTTTCCCATTCTGCCTTATCTCCTTCCCACACTACCCAACAATCGTCTAAATATCGACACCACATTATCAGATGTCCTAAAAAAGGGAAATGTTCAGTATAAATATAACATTCCTCCAGGTAGCCCATAAACAGGTCTGCATATATGGGGGCAAACATTGCCCCCATCGCAGTCCCTTTAACCTGTAAATACCAGTTATTGTTGTATTTAAAGGCATTGTGTTCCAAAACCAACTTCAATAGTGAGAGCAAGAACTCCATTTCGGATGGCTTATATATACCTGATCTATTCATCCAAAATTGTACTGCTTCTATACCAGCCATATGTGGAGTGCTGGTATAGAGTGATTGAACATCTAATGTTCCTATCAAACTATTAGTAGATATTTGTAGATCTTCCATCAACAATAACAATTGTGTAGTATCTTTTATTCTAGCTCTCACTAGTGACAGTAAAGGTTTAAGTTTTAATTCTAAATATTCAGATAGTAGTTCTGTTACTGAACCTCTTCCTGCCACTATAGGTCTACCTGGAGGAGTGTGTAGGGTCTTGTGTATTTTAGGAACCAAATAGAAGTAATGAAAGGTGGGATTATCCACTTTCAATTGTTGTACTACTTCTTCACTTATCAATTGTTCTTGTACTGCTTTTGATAGATACTCATCTATTATTATTTTAAACCCATTAGTAGGGTCCATTGGAAGAGGACTGTAAAATATGGGATCTGTTAGTTGTTTATTGGCTTCTGTTTCATAATCAACTTTGTCCCAAATTACTGTCGCTCCCCATTTATCTGCCTTAGTTATGACCACTTTGGTATTTTCAGCCAATCCGGTCATAGCTTTGTACTCTTCCATGGACAAATTTCTGTCAGTATTTTTAAAAATCTTGCCCTGTTTAGTTTGCAATTCCTTCAATACTAGCTGTTCAAAGATTTTAACATTGTTATTATACATTGGTTGAAAATTAGATTTTTTAAATTTGAAACTACTTTCAGTTGTTGTTGATGATGTATCAGGCTGGTTTGCAAAACAACATTTTAAATTCAATATACGTGTAAACTGTTTTATATCTCTCACTGTATCAAAATGAGACAAATACAATGAAGGCACATAATTTAAGCCTCTGTTTAATACTTTTAATTCACTAGAACCAATACTTTGCTTTGTTAAATTCACTACTAGTTGGTTAATATCAGTTATATCACCCCCAGTTTCAGCTTGTGATTCTAGTGTCCATGAAACCTGGTCTGCAGGGCCTTCAGTTGGAATCACTCCTTCATATCCATGTCGCTTCTTATGTTTGTGACCCCCCCCCCCCTCCTAAAGGAGATTTAGTTTTTTTAGGAGCTGGTAATTCAGGCGATAGAAGATTGCCTTGTTCATATTCAGGTTCCGTGTCTGTATTAGAACAACCTGATGAACCTTCTGAAGTACTATAAATAGTCTTCTGTTGTCGTAGTATAGATTGACCCTTTTTCGTTTTGGTCTATTTTGTTTAGCTGTATCAAAATGCACAACTTTATTTTCTTTTTTCTAAGTAAATATTCTATCATTTTGGAAATCATTTATGTCCCTGCGATATTTTTTCATTTTTCGAGCTTGCAATTCCTGCTCGAACTTATCAATTTCTGATATAAATTGACCATAGGCTTGCTAATATTCATTTCTGCCTTCAAATATTAAGGTACGTTCCTAGCATTCAAGTAGTTTTCCAAATAAATCAGGTAATTGCTTGTCATAATACTCTATTAACAATGACATAAACATATTTGAAGCCTTTATTTGGGTCTCTCTCCATTTTTTCATAAATTCCCCATCTTCTTTACCAAGCCCAGGTTCTAATTGCACTCGCAACCTTCGTGGTATAACATTAGCTTGCACATAAGCTTTTAATAATTTATTGTGCCACACTATGGAACGTACCTTTTTGGTTAAGTCACCCAGTTTTCGAAATTGAAGTTTCATGTCCATATTGTTCCCCGTATTTATGATGAAATGTTGTCCTGATATTTCGGACCCAATAAACACTGAATAGTCATCCTTATCAGCTGTTAGCTGATGAATAAAAGTTTGAAGATCTTGTCGTACTGCCATTACAAAAAGCGACTGCTATATCCAGACTTTGGCTTCCCGAACAACGCTGTGTTGCAACTGCGTTGCTTTCCGCCCTATCGGGCCTGTCGTAGAAAACAGCACTTGACCGTTAGATATAGAATGTCCCAAATGTTGTCGGTGCACGTATATCCTGTGGTGCTCGGACCAAAAATATGCTATTCAGCACGTACAAATCAACCACAATCCAGCACTCACTATAACATCCATAATGGAGTAAAAATTAAACCAGAAGCCAAGTTTGGTATAAAGGCTTTATTCAGCCTCACAGTT
>NC_056737.1:504840078-504951233 GCF_019279795.1 Protopterus annectens
TCTTTTGTGTTTGATGTTACTAATATGTTCAGATATTCTCATCCTCATGGGCCTGGAAGTTTGGCCCACATAAAATGAGCCACAAGAACATGTAGCCATATAAATCACCCATTTGCTACTGCAATTCCCAAAAAACTTGAGGTCGTATACTGTTGAGCAATTCCTACTGGAAAATTGTTTAGATTGTATCATTCTAATGCAATTGGAACAGTGACCACAAGGATAACAGCCTATAAGTGGTTCGCCAGTCAGGGTGGTTTGAGTAGATTGGGGATGCTGGGAAGTGATATTGTGTTTAAAATGATTGAAGCAAGAGCCTAAGTTTTTCCCTTTACGGAATGAAAATAGACAGTGGTCAGGAATAATGTTGACAACATCATGATCATATTGTAAAATGTTCCAGTGTCTATTTACTGCTTGTATAAGTTTATAGACAGTGGTCAGGAATAATGTTGACAACGTCATGATCATATTGTAAAATGTTCCAGTGTCTATTTACTGCTTGTATAAGTTTATCAGAATTTCGAGCATATGTGGTAATGAACCTAAGGGGAGCAGAATTACTTTTGGAGCGAGATTGATAACTCAAAAAATCTTGTCTGTCTGATGAACTAACCAAATTCCTGGCACTGGAGACATATCACATGCCATACCCCCTGGATCTGAATCTATTGGTGAGATCATTACTATGTGTTTGAAAAGTGGATTCGTTAGAGCAAATCCATTTAATACGAATAAATTGAGATTTGGGGATATTCCGGACAACATGTGGCTAATGGAAACTTGAAGCATGTAGTATTGTATTATATTCAGGATGTTTCCTGTATACTTCAGTGCCTAAAGTGTAATCAGGGAGTTTGGTAATGAGAACATCAAGAAAAGTGATGGAATGTCTTTCATAATGAACAGTAAATTCTAAACCCCAGGTATTATTGTTTAAATAGTTGATAAACTGGTGCAAACCGCAAATGTCACCTTTCCATACTAACCAACAGTCATCTAGGTAACGTCTCCAGATGTCCATGTATTCAAGATAAATGTTGTTGTTGGAATCATATATGATGTTATTTTCAACGTAGCCATGAAGAGGTCAGCATAAATGGGGGCGAATGAAGCCCCCATAGCAGTACCCTTGGTTTGCCAATAACACTTGTTTTGGTAAAAAAAGACATTGCTGGTAAGGACAAGTCTAGCTAGTTCCACCAAAAAGGAATTAAAGCGTGGTTGGTATAAACCAGCCTTATCTAGCCAATAGGCCAAAGCTTCTAAACCTGCCTGATGAGGGATATTTGTATATAAAGCACAAACATCAAGGGTACACATCAGTCAATCCTCTTCAAGCTATCAGAAATAATTTGCAAAAAGTTTGTGGTATCATGTAATCTGGAACGTATGGAACCTAGAAGGGGTTTGAGATGTTTGGTGAGAAATATGGAAAGTGGTTCAGAAATATAACCACGTCCAGAAACTATAGGTCTGCCAGGTGGCTTGGAAAGATCCTTGTGAACCTTGGGCAAAAAATAGATGTATTGTGTGGCAGAGTCATGTACCAAAAGTTGTTGAGCAGTATGAGTAGTGATAATGCATTCATCCCTAGCCTGAAAAATGAATTCTTCAATTTTTTTCTGGAAAACAGAAGTAGGGTTGTTTCTCATAAATGTATAATATCTGTCATCTGACAGCTGACGTTGAGCTTCTTGATCATAGTCTCACCAATTGAGAATGACAACAGCACCCCCCTTGTCTGCAGTGATAATAACAATGTCCTTATTATTTTGAAGTTCTGAGATAGCAACCCTCTCCTCATGAGAAATGTTATTATGTTTCAAACATGTATCAAACTTGGAGAAGTGTAGATCTTTGAGTATGTTACTCTGAAACTGATGTACTGATGGGTGCATTGGTGGATTGAAAGAAGATTTATGATAAACAAATTTGTCACAGTTCTGATTTGCTGAATCACCAAAAAACAATTTAAGATTTAAATTTCTACAAAAACATATCACATCTTGAGCTTGAATTTCTTCAGAAACCAAAAAGCTGGGTACAAAAGAAAGACCTTTATTTAAGACCGATAGTTGAATAGGTGTTAACACATGATTAGACAAGTTCAGAACATTATTATTCACAGCTATTTCTTCATGGCCATTTTCAAAAGGCCTTGTATGCTGTTTATGTTTTCTGTGTTTCCTCCCTCCCCGCTTGTATGTGGACCTAAAGGGATACTATTAGGTGTTCTTTTGGGGGTCGGTGATCCTAACACTGACTGTGGTTCACTATCCGTACCTGATGAAACATCATCAGTAGAAGACCCTGAGAAAGTACCTGATTTTTTGAGAATTGAACGTGGTGTCTTCCTTTTGTTGGTCCTAGTGGGGGTGGATGTAAATTTAACTTGTTTGGTATTGATGGCAAAAGGGTTAGCATTTAAGTAATCTCTTTCATCCCTCTGAAATTTTTTGATTTTTCTAGTATGTAATTGCTCCTCAAGGTTGTTCAAGTCAGCAGCAACTTTTTGTAATTGAGATACATATAATGTGTCACCTTCAAAACATTTGATGTCATTGGCCAGCTTAGTTATGGTTACAATTTCAGAGTCAATGACCCTGTCGTGAAATTTCGACAGAGCCTCAACAAAGGACATGGTGGCCTGCTGTTGTATTGAGGTCCACTGGTCAGTCAGCTCCTGATCAGCAACACCAACATGAGGTTGGATGCGTATCCTAAGGCCTCTGGGGGTAATTCCCTTAGCCATATAGGCTTTGAATAATTTTGAGTGCCATATGTTGGATCTAAGTATACGCAAGTGTTTGTTTAATTGTTCAAAAGAAGAGATGCATTGTGCTGCAGAATCTGGTTCACCAGAATTATTTGAATTGCCCATTTCAACCGAACCAAGGCCAAAAGGCCTAAGGTCCTCCCTGTCATTAGACCATTTGGACAGCAATGTTGAAATGTCCATATTAATTATAAATGAACTGACAATAATAGTTGAAAACTATGTCAGAACCAAAAAAATATATACCAATGAAAGGGACAATGACAGCCTCAGAAACAGCCTAAATAAGAGCTGTGTCCCAATCTCTTAAAAAGGGAATTAAAAACCCTCAGAACAATGAAAAAGCATGAAGCTATTTTATACACTGAAGATGGTAATATGGGACCCAATACAAGAGCAGAGCCAGAACCTGACTATATAATCAAGTCTAAAAAACAAGCTTTAAATGCTTGGTATTGTTTTGATCAATCAGAATAGCCGATCAAAAAAAATATTTGCTGAGTCACAACAACCCCATAAAGGACAATTAGAAATATATCAGAGTTGGGCCAAATATGATATGAAAAAAAGGGGGAGGTGATAATCCTGCCAATTAACTAGGACCTAAAGAATGGACCTCCATGAGAGGATAAAGAAAATATGTATATTGTATGACTCGTACAAAAAGTGAACCCTGACCTCAAAGATGTGATATCCACTTGAGATATAAATGGTGACAATGAATATAATAAACAATTGTGTTGTGTGATGAAAAATAATAATTATTAGCTTAATGATTTAAGCACAAAATAGTAGAAATTTGTAAATGGGATAGCTTCAGGTACAATGAGAAAAAGACCAAAAGGAAAAAGTATCTCCAAATATTGAAAACTTGACCAAGAGAAAAAATCCATAAGCTAAAAATTCTCATCTATACATGTCCATTGATATAAATCCCTGAAAGCAATACCACATACTTTTAAAGTTGTTACATCCCACCATATAATATTATATTCCAAAAAAGGATTGCAATAAACCAACAAATCATGTATAGTAAATCATCAAACAAGTAAATAGACAAAACTGGACACATTTAGATGTATATAAAAGTCCAATAATATGGGTTTTGTTTAAACAAATGGTTGATCACTGATTATAGACTATTTAAATGTTGTTGCCGTCCCTTATAAACCTGAAACCATATAGGTTATTAAGAACCCTGTATAGTATTATATGTCAGAACAAGATCTTATAAGTCAAATGACCAAACAATAATGATGAATGCTCAAATGAGTGACCAAAACTTGTCATTAATAAATAAGTAAGTAAAGCACTTAAATATATAAGAAGAACTGCAGAACAAACTGAAATTATATAAAATTATTAAACAAATAATTTGTCCATGATGGTTATAAGACGATTGTCTGTTGGTCTCACACACGACTGGTCTTTGTTATATAATTAGGAAAAAGAACGGATCCAATGGTATGAAGCCTCCGTCGGATGTGTAATGTAAAAAGAGAAATCAGTACCTGTGCCAATGAACTTGATTTGTTCAAAATGTCCCGTTCCACATGCTGTTGTAAAACATGCCCTGATACAGATATGAATCCATATAGTCCATTCGTGAAAAAATAAAAAAATAAGCACAAAACTCATATCTGATGATACGCTAAATGCAGAGCAGTCGTTGGTTATGTTAACTAAAAAACCGCCATGCCACAGACGTCAGTAACGTCCATTTGAAATGAAAAAATGCACACTTGTAAAAAAAGAAAAACAGTACCTGTGCCAAGATATTTGGTTTGTTCAGAGTATCCCGTTCCACATACCATTGAAAACCATGCCCTGATACAGATGTAAACCCATACAGTCCATGCGTAGGTAAATAAACCCAAATAAGCACAAAACTGGTATCAGTGATACGCTAAATGCAGAACAATCGTTGATTATGTTGACTGAAAAAACCAGTATGCCGCAGACGTCAGTAACATCCATTCAAAATAAAAGAATACATACTCTCGGGCCTGCTCATACACGATGTCCCAATTATGACCCAAAGGGATTCAAAATAGTTGTAGTTGTAGCCACATGGTCCAGTTCACGAACAGGAGGTGTAAAAAAACCAAGACGCCACAGGTCTGTTAGACCGGCCCGTAACCACCAGCTCAATATGCACCTCACACGCAGATGTGCTGCTGAACGCCAAACAGGTTGGACAAATATGGAAATAACTTAAACATCCAAAGAGAAAAAATAAAATAAAAAACTGAAGCAATGAGCAACCACCCAGAGTGACTAAATAATGTCAAACTAGATGTAAAAAAGTTACCAAACAAGTCCAAAATTGGAGATAGCTGTAAACTGCAGAGTAACTGCAGTCAATGGTAGGATCACCGGCCCCCAGCAGGAAGAAGGAGGAATTGTAACAGCAAAACAGGGTCTCCTGCACGGTGGAAATGCACGGCTCAAAAATGATGTAAACCAAACAAAAACGAAGCCAGCATATAATAGCCAGTGAAATCCTGTACCATTTATTTGGTAATAACCAAAAAATACACAGCCTATATGGCTAAGGGAATTACCCCCAGAGGCCTTAAGATACGCATCCAACCTCATGTTGGTGTTGCTGATCAGGAGCTGACTGACCAGTGGACCTCAATACAACAGCAGGCCACCATGTCCTTTGTTGAGGCTCTGTCGAAATTTCACGACAGGGTCATTGACTCTGAAATTGTAACCATAACTAAGCTGGCCAATGACATCAAATGTTTTGAAGGTGACACATTATATGTATCTCAATTACAAAAAGTTGCTGCTGACTTGAACAACCTTGAGGAGCAATTACATACTAGAAAAATCAAAAAATTTCAGAGGGATGAAAGAGATTACTTAAATGCTAACCCTTTTGCCATCAGTACCAAACAAGTTAAATTTACATCCACCCCCACTAGGACCAACAAAAGGAAGAGACCACGTTCAATTCTCAAAAAATCATGTACTTTCTCAGGGTCTTCTACTGATGATGATTCATCAGGTACGGATAGTGAACCACAGTCAGTCTTAGGATCACCGACCCCCAAAAGAACACCTAATAGTATCCCTTTAAGTCCACATACAAGCGGGGAGGGAGGAAACACAGAAAACATAAACAGCATACAAGGCCTTTTGAAAATGGCCATGAAGAAATAACTGTGAATAATAATGTTCTGAACTTGTCTAATCATGTGTTAACACCTATTCAACTATCGGTCTTAAATAAAGGTCTTTCTTTTGTACCCAGCTTTTTGGTTTCTGAAGAAATTCAAGCTCAAGATGTGATATGTTTTTGTAGAAATTTAAATCTTAAATTGTTTTTTGGTGATTCAGCAAATCAGAACTGTGACAAATTTGTTTATCATAAATCTTCTTTCAATCCACCAATGCACCCATCAGTACATCAGTTTCAGAGTAACATACTCAAAGATCTACACTTCTCCAAGTTTGATACATGTTTGAAACGTAATAACATTTCTCATGAGGAGAGGGTTGCTATCTCAGAAGTTCAAAATAATAAGGACATTGTTATTATCACTGCAGACAAGGGGGGTGCTGTTGTCATTCTCAATTGGTGTGACTATGATCAAGAAGCTCAACGTCAGCTGTCAGATGACAGATATTATACATTTATGAGAAACAACCCTACTTCTGTTTTCCAGAAAAAAAATTGAAGAATTCATTTTTCAGGCTAGGGATGAATGCATTATCACTACTCATACTGCTCAACAACTTTTGGTACATGACTCTGCCACACAATACATCTATTTTTTGCCCAAGGTTCACAAGGATCTTTCCAAGCCACCTGGCAGACCCATAGTTTCTGGACGTGGTTATATTTCTGAACCACTTTCCATATTTCTCACCCAACATCTCAAACCCCTTCTAGGTTCCATACGCTCCAGACTACATGATACCACAAACTTTTTGCAAATTATTTCTGATAGTCAGCTTGAAGAGGATTGGCTGATGTGTACCCTTGATGTTTGTGCTTTATATACAAACATCCCTCATCAGGCAGGTTTAGAAGCTTTGGCCTATTGGCTAGATAAGGCTGGTTTATACCAACCACGCTTTAATTCCTTTTTGGTGGAACTAGCTAGACTTGTCCTTACCAGCAATGTCTTTTTTTACCAAAACAAGTGTTATTGGCAAACCAAGGGTACTGCTATGGGGGCTTCATTCGCCCCCATTTATGCTGACCTCTTCATGGCTTACGTTGAAAATAACATCATATATGATTCCAACAACAACATTTATCTTGAATACATGGACATCTGGAGACGTTACCTAGATGACTGTTGGTTAGTATGGAAAGGTGACATTTGCGGTTTGCACCAGTTTATCAACTATTTAAACAATAATACCTGGGGTTTAGAATTTACTGTTCATTATGACAGACATTCCATCACTTTTCTTGATGTTCTCATTACCAAACTCCCTGATTACACTTTAGGCACTGAAGTATACAGGAAACATCCTGAATATAATACAATACTACATGCTTCAAGTTTCCATCCTCCACATGTTGTCCGGAATATCCCCAAATCTCAATTTATTCGTATTAAACGGATTTGCTCTAACGAATCCACTTTTGAAACACATAGTAATGATCTCACCAATAGATTCAGATCCAGGGGGTATGGCATGGGATATGTCTCCAGTGCCAGGAATTTGGTTAGTTCATCAGACAGACAAGATTTTTTGAGTTATCAATCTCGCTCCAAAAGTAATTCTGCTCCCCTTAGGTTCATTACCACATATGCTCGAAATTCTGATGAACTTATACAAGCAGTAAATAGACACTGGAACATTTTACAATATGATCATGATGTTGTCAACATTATTCCTGACCACTGTCTATTTTCATTCCGTAAAGGGAAAAACTTAGGCTCTTGCTTCAATCATTTTAAACACAATATCACTTCCCAGCATCCCCAATCTTCTCAAACCACCCTGACTGGCGAACCACTTATAGGCTGTTATCCTTGTGGTCACTGTTCCAATTGCATTAGAATGATACAATCTAAACAATTTTCCAGTAGGAATTGCTCAACAGTATACGATCTCAAGTTTTTTGGGAATTGCAGTAGCAAATGGGTGATTTATATGGCTACTTGTTCTTGTGGCTCATTTTATGTGGGCCAAACTTCCAGGCCCATGAGGATGAGAATATCTGAACATATTAGTAACATCAAACACAAAAGAATCAATAATGCACTATACAAACACCACCTAATACATCGTTCTGCCAATTTTTCTTTTATGATCATAGATATTATTAGAGGAAATTTGAGCAATAAGACAGGATGGCATTCTATCTTAAACACAAAAGAGAAAAAATGGATTGTTAAATTGGGTGGTATGTTCCCACCAGGTCTGAATGAGCAATTTTGAATCTACCAATAACACTGCAGATGGTTGTATATATTCTGGTTTGCATACGATCTCAAGTTTTTTGGGAATTGCAGTAGCAAATGGGTGATTTATATGGCTACATGTTCTTGTGGCTCATTTTATGTGGGCCAAACTTCCAGGCCCATGAGGATGAGAATATCTGAACATATTAGTAACATCAAACACAAAAGAATCAATAATGCACTATACAAACACCACCTAATACATCGTTCTGCCAATTTTTCTTTTATGATCATAGATATTATTAGAGGAAATTTGAGCAATAAGACAGGATGGCATTCTATCTTAAACACAAAAGAGAAAAAATGGATTGTTAAATTGGGTGGTATGTTCCCACCAGGTCTGAATGAGCAATTTTGAATCTACCAATAACACTGCAGATGGTTGTATATATTCTGGTTTGCTCTACAGTGCATTTTTACTTTACACTGATGAAGGCTGTGTACTGATCCGGCCGAAACCGGTCTGTGTATTTTTTGGTTATTACCAAATAAATGGTACAGGATTTCACTGGCTATTATATGCTGGCTTCGTTTTTGTTTGGTTTACATCATTTTTGAGCCGTGCATTTCCACCGTGCAGTAGACCCTGTTTTGCTGGGAAGCAAATACCTCATAAGGATTTTCATTC
Source organism: Protopterus annectens (assembly GCF_019279795.1). NCBI lineage: Eukaryota > Metazoa > Chordata > Ceratodontiformes > Protopteridae > Protopterus > Protopterus annectens. The sequence goes on from NC_056737.1 coordinate 504,848,921, forward strand.
TTATTGTATTCCTTGCCTAGGCCCAGACCACGAAGTTGCTAGCTGTCTGTTTTGTGCTAGATTTAAGCAACGCACTATTAAGCGTCGGTACGATTTTGCCTTTCATTACTTTGGCCGAAGATTTAATTATATAATGCCATCGGAACAGCCGACGACCTGAGTTTATAAAAAATGCAAGGAAAACGACAGGCATCCGAGGTGCAAAACCGACGAGGCCTCCGCTAGGTCAGTCGCCGGTATGCCGGTTCTCAGTGAGGCTCTTTCGCAGCCCCCTGTCGCCCGCTACCTCAGAGCCATAGGCCGCTTTTGACTCCCACGTGGAGCCGACTAGGCCTCTGGATACTCGAGGTATTGGACACTCAAACTATTCCCTCATATGGTTCTGGAGCCGCTGAGCAGGCATGTGCTTCCGAGGGTGTTTTCAGACCTACACAGTTATATGTCGAGCAAACCTCAGCTTCAAAGGCAAAGACTAAAACAGCTCTAAAGACAAAGAAACAAGTACAGCATTCTCCTGGACAAACTTCCATGCCTAAGAAACAGATGCTTAAAATGGCCGAAGACCTAATTACTTTGATCAGGGGTTCCCATCCCCCTCCTGATAAGAGGCCTAGCCAAGAGACAGAATATGACTCTTCTGATCAGGTTTCCATTTCCTCTGACTCCTCTTCTGTACAGGGATACTCTCTTCCTCTCTATGAGGATTCTGATGCTGAAGAATCTATTCCTTCAGCCTCTCCTCCTGAGGATTATTCTTTTGGGGAAACCCTGCATACCATGAGGGAACATTTTCACTCGGAGAGCCAAGATTACTCAGAATCTAAGAAAAGGCTTAGAGACTTTCTTTTACTACCTCAGCACAGACCTCTTGCTATTCCCCCTGTTCTAGACATTGTAGATGATGTATTTTCAGAGTCCTGCACCTGTTAAGCCAGCCAGATACTACAGGGTTCCAGACTCTCATAAATTTCTATATAAAAACCCTGCTGCTGACCCAGAAACTATATCTCAGGGTCCCAAAGGGGTCAAGGCGCCCACTGCAGAAAACCCTGTCCCCCCTGATAGGGATTCTGGGGCACTGGACAGATGGGGGAAAAAAGTTTACACTTCTGCTACCTTGGCTGTAAGGGCTTTAAATTGTCAGTTTCATATGCTTAAATATCAGCAATACTTGCTGTCACTGCTAAAACAGAAAATGTTGACAAATTCTGAATGTTCTGATAACAAGGAAATGCAGGATTTATTGCATGCAGCTGAACAAGTGGGAAAGCATACTTTGCAATGTGGTTTTGATTCACTGGAGGCCTCCTGCAGGGCCGCTGTCACGGTTTCTGTCATTAGAAGGCATGCTTGGTTAAAGGAACATAATCTGCCTGATCATATTAAAGCAAAATTATTGGATGCTCCATTACAGTATGATACTTTGTTTGGTGTTAAGGCAGAAGAGGTGTTGAAGAAATGGAGGATAAAGTAAAATCTATGCAGACAGTTAAGGATTTCCTACAGGTACAGCCACCCACATTTAGCAGGAACTGGCCTTCTAAGAAGTGGCCCTTTCCAGTGTCAGATAGGCCACAAAGAGGCAGATACAGATGCCCTAGAGGCAGATCCCAGCCCCAAGGCTCATACAGGCCTAAACAATGGGGTGCTTCTACCTCCAAAAGTGGAGAAGACAAATCACAGCCATACAGGAAACAGTCCGAATGACTTTCCTCTGCCAATGCCAAACACTCTTATTTTGGCAGCACTCTTAGGGGGAAAACTAGCACTTTTTTCACAAAATTGGCACATGATCACCCAGGACAAATGGATCTTAAATATAGTGTCTCAGGGCTACAGGTTCCACTTTCACACCCTTCCAAAGATAAAAAGTATGCCAGACCTGCCACACAATCAATGGGCAGAGGCACAAAGTCAAGTTTCATCCCTTATGGACACGAGGGATATTCAACGAGTACCACAGCAAGAGCAGGGACAAGGATTTTACACAAGACTTTTCTTGGTACCCAGAACGGACAAAGCCTGGAGACCAATACTGGACCTGTCTATTCTAAACACTTTTCTGGACGTGCCAAAATTCAAAATGTTGACTCTGCAGCAGCTTCTGCCCATGCTGGGCAAGAAGGCTTGGCTTGTAACTTTGGACCTCAAAGAGGCATAACTGCATGTCCCAATAAGACAATCTTGCAGAAGATACCTCAGATTCATAGCTGGCTCAATGCACTACCAATTCTTTGCACTGCCCTTTGGCTTATCTACTGCGCCCAGAGTCTTCACAAAATGCCTGGCACCAGTACTTGCATTTTGCAGACAAAGAGGAATACAAATATATCCCTACTTGGACGAATGCCTTATACAAGCAGAGAACAAGGACATTCTACTGAAGCATCTGGCGTTTGTAAAAAAATTACTAATTTGCCTAGGGTACACAGTGAATGAAAAGAAATCAAAACTGGTACCCTCTCAAGAGATAATATTCCTGGGTGCAAGCTTAAATACAACTGCCCAGATGGCTTATCTCACGCCAGACAAACAAAGGCAACTGACTTCTTACTTCGAAATTATGGCAACAAAGACCCAGTTATCTGCAAGAAAAATTCTGCAGGCTTTGGGCTTCATGGCATCCTGCATTTTCCTAATTCCATATGCAAGACTGCATATGAGGAAACTACAATGGTATTGAAAAAGTGTTTGGACTCAACATTGTCAGAGCCTGGAAACATTAATTACTCTCATTCCCTGCCTGCAACAGGAGTTTTGATGGTGGGCACAGGCCTGTCACCACAGCAAGGTACAGCCATTCACTTTACCCACAGCCAGGCAGACAATAACAACAGATACGTCAGATTATGCCTGGGGGGCTGCAAGCCAAATGCATCTTCATATCAATCAAAAAGAGATGCTAGCTGTACAGAATGCCCTGACAGCCTTCAAGGATCTACTTCATCCAGGACAACTGCTGATAAAGACAGACAATACTACAGTCATGTGGTACATAAACAAGCAAGGAGGCACACATTCCTACCCCCTCTGCAGACAAGCCATGACTTTGTGGAACACAGCATTGACTTATCAAGTACACCTGCAAGCACAATTCCTGCCAGGAAAGACAAATAAGCTGGCAGATGAACTAAGCAGAAACCTCATGGATCCTCACGAGTGGAAACTAGATCCACAAATCTTCAGCATGGTAACAGGCAAATGGGGATGCCCAGACATACATCTATTTGCCTCCCCTCACAACTGCCAGCTACAGAGATTCTGCACAAGGACTTATCACAAACAAGCATGGAAAATGGATGCCCTATCATTCAGTTGGAAAGACCTTACAGTATATGCTTTTCCTCCACTGCCTCTCCTCCCCACGGTACTCCTAAAGATCAGACAAGAGAAGCCAAAAATGATCCTGATTGTCCCAGACTGTCCACGCCAGCACTGGTATCCAGTCCTAAAGAGCTTGTCTCAAGGCCCAGCGTGGACATTACCTCAAATTCCTCATTTGCTGACCCAACAAAACAGTCAGATCCTGCACAGCCAACTCAGAACCCTAAATCTGGCTGCATGGCGGATAATGTAACCATTCAGAACACACCTCTCTCTAAAGCAGTTATGGATGTTATTTTGGAGGCCAGGAGGCCCAGCACCAGAAAATCTTATGTAGAAAAATGGAAGAGATTCTGTGCTTGGAACCAGGCACAAGGAATGGACACGCTTGTGCCAAATATTCCTGATTTTACAATATCTAACTGAGATGCTGGACAAAGGCCTATCCTCATCAATTAAGATCCATGCCTCTGTCATTTCAGCTCATTACAATACGGACCCACCTATTTTTTCACATCCACTGCTAAAGCAGTATCTCAGAGGGGCCAAAACATAAGACCTCCAAGGAGAGCTCCAGTACCTGCATGGGACCTCAATTTTGTCTTGGAAAAACTCACACTTCCTCCTTTTGAGCCAGCCAATACAGCTGAGATAAAATACTTATCATGGAAAACAGCTCTGCTCCTAGCAATAACTTCAGCTAGAAGAGTCTCAGAGTTACAGGCACTAATGACTGTGGAACCTTTTATTATTTTCCATCCGGACAGGGTTTCTCTAAGGACAAACCCAACATTTATGCCTAAGGTAGTGTCCAGTGTGGCCCTTAACCAAACCATATATTTGCTTAACTTTTATCCAAACCCACAGAATAAGGGAGAGAGACTTCTGCATTCTTTGGACATACACAGACAGCTACGCTTTTACTTGGACAAAACTAAAGCTTTCAGAAAAACTGAGCAACTCTTAGTGGCATATGCTTTAGGATCGCAAGGAAAAGCTATTTCAAAGCAGACTATTTCAAAATGGATAGGCCACTGCATTCGTTTCTGCTATTCACAACATGGCAAATCAATGCCTAATGGCATTAGGCCACATTCTACCAGAGCAGCAGCCACTTCAGCAGCCTTCCTCAGAGGAGTACCAACCAAGGACATTTTGGAGGCTGCATCTTGGATTTCAGTGCACACTTTTACAAAGCACTACCATTTACCTCTACTCTAAATCCAGAGCAGGCTTTGCCACTGCAGTTCTGCAGGGCCTCTTAGCCACTCCTAATTCTATTTAGGCCCAGCCACCCAACCTCAACTTTGGGATTCAACCCAAGTGTAATGACTGCAACAGTGAAACACGATGAACATAGTACAGTTGTGTACCTACCATAAATGTAGATGTTCGAGTGTATTCACTGTTGCAGTCCAGGTTACCCTCCCACCATCCCCCTTTCATTGCTGGGATATATCTGTACTTCTCTATTCTATACAACCTATGTGGTGTATTTGTTTGTAGATGAAGGTAATGTGCATGCTTTTTTATGAGCAGAATTTTAGCCTACCCTTTTGGGGGCACCTGACATCTGGGGCAAGAAAAACTGAAGAAAATGGCGTTGGCTGCATCTTTTATACCCCTGGCGCACTGATGTCGGGGAAGAGGCGACAGCAACCGACGCCAGACCAGAACTTTGAAAGTCAGGCCGACTGCGGGTAGCCTGCCAGCAGGATAACCCAAGTGTAATGACTGCAACAGTGAATACACTCTAACATCTACATTTATGTTAGGTACACAACTGTACTTTTCATCTACCTCCCCTTCTCCTATAACTAAACATTCTGATACTACAAAATCTGTTTCATGTCTATAATACTCATTTAGTAAGTCCATGAATTTTTATCCCAAAGTTTTAACTTACCACATCTTAGAATTTCTAACATTTTTCTTGTATCATTTACTTTCTTTATACACTTGTTTCTTAAATCCCAGTTAGTCTCACGTCTTTATAATATTCATATTTATCACTCCATAGTCTAAATAGTCTGAAATGTGATGAAGTAAGTTCTCCCTTTCTTTACAATTAGTATAGGCATATAATGTTATAATTCTATATACTTATTCTTTCAGGTTTAAAACTACAATGGTTGTCTTCCCATTTTTGGCAAGTTACAGCTAATATCTTTACCGCATTTTTAAAGAATACAGCTATTCCGGAACATCTCTCATTCCCCAAACTCCAAATTATCTTTCCTCGTCATAGTTCCTTTGTTTGTAATATTTCTGTATTTTAAAGTCTTGTGTCTTCTAGTATAATTACATCTACATCACACATATTACACCACTGCAAAATGTTGTTACTTTATTCTTAATACTATTCACATTTACAGAAAGCATTCTATAATTTTTTTCCCTTTTCCTTAGATTCGTGTTATAGGTTCATAGCTAATTACTAAGCTAGCTTCTAGCTTTATTAACGGGCCATTGTAAGCCTAACCAGTTTCCTTTCCAAAGGTACGATTTAACACTACCTTCTGTTTGTGTGTCAAACACATTAAACATTATATTAAGCCCCAATGTATTGTTTTTCATCCATTTCCTTTTTCTTTTGTTCTTATCCCTTTGAATTTTCTTTTTCTTTTACCAATAGAATTTTTTTTTATTTACTTACCTCCCAGTTTGTCATCTTCGTCAGTTGTTTCAGAAGCTTCTTCTATATCCTCTTTGTTATTTTTTTCTTGTCTAATTTTTTTTCTGTTTCTGCTTCTTCTGAAATTCCTTCTTTGTTCATTTTCTTTTCTTTCTTTTTCTTTACTGTTATTTTCATTTTTGGAATCCATCCATATATGTCCAGTTTTGTTATATTTATAACATTTTGATTCATATTTTTTGCATTATGTCCCATTTTCCACAAATGTAACATTTTCTTTTGTCACGGTTACTTATCAAATGTCCTTTTCACAAAAAAAATGTTTTGGGTTGTCCCCAGTATTTTACAGCACCACTATTCCCTTCCGCATTTAACATGCTTGGCCTGTGTTTTATTTTTTCTCTTAATATTTTTAACACAATATTACAATCCCAGGCACCAGTCCATAAACCCCTTTTGTCATAAACATTTGCAATCTCCAGTACTTCTTTACATAAAGCTTTCAAATGTCCTATGAAAATCTTTTTTTACCTGTGTTTGAAATTTTGCATGAATCTTTTTTTTTGTTTTGTTGTTAAATGCTTTTATCACGTAAGGACTCCATGGTTTGCAGTCTTTCTATTTTTTTTCATGTTCTCCAAGAAAATTTTTCATTGAAAAAAACACTTTCAAATATAATATTACAGAAGGTTTCTTTTATCTCATGTGCTTTTACACCCAAAAAGAGCTATTAAATTGTCCCACCTGTCTATTTATTTGTCTTCTTTACTTTGAATTCTTACCATGTACTTCCTTTTTTATTTTCTCTTTACTGCTACTCCATTTTTTGCCTTCTTTTACTTTCTGTGCTTGTGTTGTCTTTTCAGACTTCTCAGTATTCTTCAGGATCGTCTTTGCATACTTCTCATGTATTTTCTCCATAATTTCCCCCCAGGAAACGTCTCCTTCATTTTCTGTCTCACTCGGCACCACCTCTTCTTCAAAGTAAGTTATCCCACAACCCTCCAGCCTGGAAGGTTTAATTATACATCCATAATTTGCTGACTCATCTCCATCAGACAGGTTTAATTGGAACATTTCCTCAGAATCCTGCACACCTTCTCCGGTCTTGACATTTGTCTTCTCCATTTCTGTCACTACTCCTTCATCATCATCTATCTTTATCTGCCTCCCTGTTTTTTCAGGCCACCTCTGCACCTGGAATGGAAAGAGTAATTGCTTCTCCAAAATGCTTCCCACTCACAGCATTGACAAGTAGGTGAAGTTCCCCAATGTCCAGTCCAAATTTTTGTGGGTCTGCCTTGTAAAGAGACTACTAGCCTAGTGAGACTAATCCAGTCAACAAAGGATAGATAAATAAAATAAATAACTATATCTGATGGCTTTTGGTCCCCCGGCAATCACCAGCCAATGAGGCATAGTTTTTCTGAAGGACATTCTCTTTGCCTCTGCTTTGGGTGCCTTCCCCTTTGTCAAGAAGCCTGCTGACAGAGCTAGGTGGGAATAAGAGCTCTGACAAACCTGGAGAAGAAAAGAAAAAAAAGACAAGTTGAGTTAATATTGGAAATGGTCCTTTGATCATTCCTGTACCACAGCATCTTTGACTCCATCTTAAAAATGTTCAAAACCTTCTGATCAACCGTTGGCTGAGACCCAGTAATTTGCAGAGCCAGAACCCCGCCAGTTCTGGAACAGAGGTGGTCACCAGACCTGCTTTTGCTAAGAATATGTTCTTCCTTCCTCCAGGAGAGGACATCTCACCACTCCACCAGGCCAGCTTCTGCTTCATTCCTCTGCTCAGTGTAGTCATCTAGGAGTTTCCCCTAAGCTGTTGCGGATAGAATGATGAAATTTCTCAGGACCCAGATCCAATTGGGGGGGGGGGTCTTTCCTCTGCGCTCTTCCTCATCTTGTTGTTACTTCTAACACAGTCCGCTCTTCGGATTCAGGACCAGTGGACCAGAGTTTTACCCATGTCGGGTTCAAAGTCAGTATTGTCAACTCCAGCAACTTCTGTGATCTTTCTAGCTCATGCTGGCTCTGATCCAGGTGGACCTTGGTGCCATCTTGTTGGTGCTGGATCTAGGGGGAGAAGATCTGCTCTAAGACTCTTGGAGCCATCTGTCCTCAGAACTTTAGCACTAAGACATCTCACTGCAGGCATCTGCTTTAGAGTCTAGCTGGGCGGGTTCCTGAGATCAAACCAGACTTGTAGCTTCGACTCCATCTGGTGTACTTTCTGGTGTCTCCTCAGCTTTGGTGTTCAAGGCCTTTTAGAGAGTGCTCTTCAGCTATGGTCAGCACCCTTTCCTTCCTCCCTTGAGTCCATCTGTCCATCAAGGTTTCTGCCAGGTCTTGATCATGCTCATTCTCTCCTGTTGGGACATCTAGTTACTTTGAGCTTCAAGACTGTCTGCCTTCAAGGCTCCCTTTCTTCTTCGGAGTATTCTCCGGAGCATCCTAGTGTTGACGCTCTTCAGAAATGTGTGTGCAAGAGAAGGCACATAGATTCCTCTCAGCAGTCATTAATCAAAGACACTGACTTTGATGAAGTGGTGTCAGTCCCCCAGGATCTCTTGTTGAGGACTTCTCTTTTCAGTGTGATGCTTGAACCTTTGAGACAGAAATGGGTATGGTCCTTCAAAGTCCCTTCCCAGGAGGAGTATGTGTTTCATGAGGGTTTTGGAACCAGCCTAACTACTACTCATGCTGTACCTGGAGAAGGTATGGTTGACTTCCTCTGTAAGTGGGCATGGAAGGAACCAGATGTGGCTGAACCCATTCCTTATAAGCCCCCAAAATTTCTAGCATCTGCAAAGGATTGGCACATTGGAACAAGGGTCCCTCCACCAAGAAGGAGCTTGCTGAGTAGAGCCCCTTTGTCCACCCTTCTAACAAGGAGTTTAGGGTGCTGAACAGGTTTGGGAAGTGAGTTTAAGCTTCAGCCACCTTCACACTTAGGGAAGTGAACTACCTGGCAGTCATAGCTCATTTTCAGAGGGATTTGACAAATGAACTTCCAAAATCTCTCTTGGCATCCATTTCTGCAGAGGACAAAAACACTGTGGACATGCAGCTGGCCACTCTCCAGCAAATTTTGATTATATCTATCTGCCTAATATCTAATTCAGCTGAGGGCAGCAGGTACCAGCATTACCATAAGGAAACATGCCAGGATGCACTTGTGTAACTTCATGAAGCACTTCAAGACACTTTTTCCCATTGTCCCTTACAGTGGCTTAACACTCTTCAGGATGAAAGTCAGAGAATCCTGCATTAGGATTATAGTTGGGTATTTCCTAGAAACTTGAGAGGAGGGAATAAACTGGGTTCTAAAAATCTCAAGAATTTTCGCCTAGCACTCCTGGAGATAGACCTCTGAACCAGAGGGGGAGCTTCAGTGGTAGATGTCACCCTTGTGGTTTAGGTAGTCATCAAAACCAAGGTTTCTGGGCCCCATTCCCTGACATATCATTCAGCACCACTGAATGGTTGTTTGATGCTGTACTGTCGAGGCATTTGGGAGGTGCTTATCCCTGCACCCCAAGGCCTGGATAACCATCTCTGGAGATGCTTGGGTGCAGAGGATCATGACCAGAAGCTATTCCATTCCTTTTCTTTCCCTTCCTCATCATCATAAGTGACTTCCTGATGTATCACACTCCCAAAGGGAAGCAGCAGTACTACAGATAGAAAAACTGCTGCAAAATTGTGTCATCCAAGAAGTCTTGTCAGACTTGCAAGGATCCATAGTTTACTCATGATTGTTTTAAGTGCCCAAAAAGAACATGGACCTCAGGCCAAGTGTGGACCTAAGTTAACTAAATAGGTTTGTGAAACAGACAAAATTCTGGATGGTCGCTGTACTGTCCATCTTCCCATTACTGAGGAAGGACAGTGGATGTGCTCGATAGACCTTCAGGATTTGTGTACTATGACATAAAAATGGGCAGACACTCCAGAAGGTTTCTCTACTTTTGACTTGGTGTCAGTCATTACCATTTTAGAGCCCTACCGTTTGGTCTTACCAGAGCCCCTCAGGTGTTCACCAAATGCATGGTAGTGGTTGCAGCCCACCTCAGACTGCAAGGGTTCCTAGTGTTTCCTTATTTGGCTCTTTACTGACCCAGGGACTCCTTGTGCCAGCTTTGCACTCAACTAGGCATTACAATGAACTCGGGCAAATCCAAGGTGCTCCGTGTTCAGGCAGTAGAGTTCATAGGACCACATCTGGATACAACATGCCAAACAGCTAGACTACCAGAGATCAGAGTTGCCACCCTATGCAGGCAAGCTTTAGTGTTTTTCTCCTGTCAGCAACCACCAGCAAAACTGATTCTGTACCTCGGATCAATGGCTGCCTCTGTAACTCTCGTCCCCTGACCATATTTTGATGCCCATGCACTGGCCCAGCAATCAACAAGCCTCAATCATTACCACTAATCCCAGTGAGGGGCGTCCATATAGGGAAAGGATAATAAATACACACACTGTAGAGTACAATTTCCCTTAAGAGCACACAGAGATCACAGAAAGTCTGGAGCTGGTTTCTCCCTTTCTCTCCAGGTCCCCAATAAGACTCCCCACTGGCACAGCTATAGGGTCCAGATCCCAGCCTAGTTGGCAAGCTAAAACCTCCAGCACCCTCTCTGTCCAGCCAGTGCTTCATGGTCCTGCCCAAGTAGCTGACACATAGACACTTTGAGATGAGTTATATACAACCACACAGACACTCCTGGGGATGGCTGGTATAGGTTATCCAGCTCTGCCCCTTTTACACAGACTATACGGTAGTACCACTTGCCACCACCCACTAATATTTATCAGCTACTAAAAAGGCCCTTATGGAAGAGTGTCCAGTTATACTGTGCAGTATTATTGTCCAAATGGTAAGTGCAACTGAACAGTTAAGGCTTATTGGAGTGGCTTGGCCAGTATCTCTATATACATGCAGTGTACTCTTAGAGCTTAAATTATCTCTACACAAAACAGCCACAGTTGAAAGGCTTAAAAATATTTAATAATAAATAATAAAAAACACAAGACAGTACTTCTTACTACACAGTGCTAGTCAAGAGTTCAGTAATACAGTAGAAAAGTTCTGACATCAATACAGAAAAAAAGTAATCTAATCTTCCTAGTTCCTAGCTATGTCTAAGAGAAAACACATGTCTAAAATAAACTTGCATATAAAGCAAAACAGTGCTGGTGATGTTGGATGTTCTCAAGACAAATGCTAAAATGCTCTCATTTTTTCTGTCCTTAAATTGAAAACACAGTACCACTGATTCATTTCTTTCTAGTTCCCAGGCTAACTGAAGCTTAGCATTTACATTTTAACATCTCTTTTGTTATCTTGCACCTGCAGGAAGCTGCAGCAATAAAAGACATTCCTTGTGTAAACTCAAGTAACTATTCCGTAAGTTAAAACAATATAATGTGCTAGCCCAGACAGACTGACTACAAGCTCTGGAGATCAAAGAATTTCACAATGCTTGACTTATCAGCTTTTTTATAGCAGAGTGCACTGTTACATTTTGTTGATTTTAACATCCAGTACAGTCTTTTCACATTTAAGAGAACAAGACTGTGGCTTACATTAATATTTACAAATGACAAAATTATCTACAAAATTCTATCTGGCTAGGCTGGCAGCCTTCACCTATCTTCACACATCTTCCCCCCTGGAGAACTCAAGCTAGTTTTTCAAGTGACCCTTGAGAAACGTTGCTTGAGAAGGTTAGGTCTGTCTGAGTATACCTTACCCCATTCCCTGTCTTGAGAGCCCACATGGCTAATCCCACTCCAGTGCTGCACTGACATATATGCTTGCAACACTAGGCTACATCTTGGCATTTTGCTGGCTGGCTCTGTTTAACCATATTAGAGGATTGTGATCTGTAACTACAGTGAATTTTCTTCCATACAGATAAGGCTGAAGTTTCTGAAGTGCCCACACTATGGCTAGACATTTTTTTTTACAGCTGTACAGCATTCCTCCCTGGGTTGGAGCCTACCACTGAGATAAACCACTGGGTGCTGTTCTCCCTCTGAAGAAATCTGGCTAAGTACAACCCCCACTTCATGGTTTGAAGCATCCACCTGCACAACAAATTATTTGCTGTAATCTGGACTGGCTAACGCAAGAGGTCCTCCCAAAGCTACCTTAAGCTCCTGAAATGCCTGCTGACTTGCTGGGGTCCACACTACCTTAACTGGCCTGTTCTTCCTTGTCAGGTCTGTGAGGGAAGCAGATATGGTACTATAACGGGGGACAAATTTTTTGTAGTACCCTGCTGTCCCTAAGAATCCCCTCACCTGCTTTTTAGTAACAGGTGCAGACCATGCCTGAATGGCTTCTACTTTGGCAGGTTCTGGCCTGATCTTACCACTCCCCACTCTATGTCCCAGGTAGGAGACCTCTGCCATACTCACCTGACATTTGCTGGGCTTAATGGTCAACCCTGCCCAGCACCTCCCTGACATGTTGAAGGTGCTCTTGCCAGGAATGGCTGTAGATGGCAATATCATCTAGGTAAGCAAGGGCAAACCCTCCTGCTAGGATATGATGTACCAGCCTCTGGAAAGTTGCTGGGGCATTTTTCATCCCAAAGGGCATCTTTTTGAACATATAAAAGCAAAAAGGAGTCACAAAGGCTGACCTGTCTCTAGCACTGGGAGTCAAGGGCACCTGCCAGTAACCCTTGGTAAGATCGATAGTTGTAAGATACTTAGCCTCACCCAGCTGCTCTAAGGCCTCATCTGTCCTAGGCATGGGGTAAGCATCTGACTCTGTGTGACTATTTAATTTCCTGCAGTCCACACACAACCTGGTGCTGCCATCCTTCTTTGGCACCAGCACCACTGGGGAGGTCCAGGGATTGTTGTACTCTTGAATTACCCCTACTTCCAGCATCTCCTGTATTTCCTCCCTCAAAGTCTGTTTGACTCTCTCAGTCACCCTATAAGGGGACTGCCTAATAGGCCTTTGGGGTCCTGTATCCACTTGGTGCTGCACCAGGTGGTTGCATCCTGGTTTCCCAGTGAACATGTCCCCAAACTCCTATAACACTGCTCGGATTTCTCAAACCTGGGTAGGAGATAGCTGCTGGGACATTGCTACCCCTTCCACTGAGATGTCAGTCCGAGCCTCACTGAGGAGATCAGTCACCACATCCCCCTCAGACTCCTCCTCCAATCCACTGCAAATGCTCAGCCCAAGGGCCACCCTGTCATGGTAAGGTTTCATCATGTTAACATGCGACAATTTGTGCCCCTGCCTCCTGCCTAACAGTTCTACCATGTAGTTAACATCACTTGCCTTTCTTACCAGCTTGTAGGGTCCCTCCCAAGCTGCTTGCAGCTTGTTGTGTCTGACTGGAATGAGAACCATTACCTACTGCCCTACAGCGTACTCTCTAGCTTCAGCATTCCTGCCATACCATACCTTTTTCTGTTGTTGGGCTTCTCCCAGGTTCTTCTGGCCAAACCCATGAGTTCCCTGAGCCTTGTCCTGAGGTATAGGACATTTGCCACAGCAGACTTATTGTCAGATTCACACTCCCCTTCCCACTCATCTCAAATTAAATCTAGAGGTCCCCTCACCTTATGCCCATACAGCAACTCAAATGGTGAGAAAACTGTGAATTCCTGGGGAACCTCTCTGTAAGCAAACAACTGATGGGGCAAATATTTGTCCCACTCACTCTTATACTGGTCTGCAAATGCCCATAGCATGGAGTTTAATCTCTCAACCAGACCATTAGTCGGGGGATGGTAGGGGGTGCTCTTCAGGTGCTTCACCCTACAGCACTTCCACAGACAAGCCAGCAGGTCTGACATGAAATTGGCACCTCTGTCAGTCAGTATTTCTTTTGGGAAACCTACCCTGATGAAAATCTCTAACAAAGCATTTGTCACCTTTTCTGCCTCAATAGAGGACAAAGCTACTTCCTCAGGGAATCTTGTAGCATAATCCACTACCACTAGGATATACTTTTTCCCTGTGGAACTTGGGGTACTCAGAGGCCCCACAATATCCATAGCTAACCTTTGAAATGGATCCTCAATTACATGCAAAGGCATCAAAGGAGCTCTCACCTTGTCTCCTGCCTTGCCTACCTTTTGGCACTGCTCACAGGTCCTGCAGTACCTGGTTACATCTCTGCAAATTCCAGGCCAATAGAAGTTCTGCATAATATGTCTCCTTGTACGTTTTATGCCCATATGACCTGCAAAGGGAATATCATGGGCTATGGCTAGAAGCGACAGATGGTAGGATCTAGGCACTACCAACTGCTGCACTCTCTCACCTTCTAGCCCTCCCTCAGGGGTCCACTCTCTATACAGTAACCCTTTGTCCCAGTATACAGAATCCCCCTTCCCATGAGAATCAGGTGCCTCATTAGCTACCTGCCTCAGGCCTTGCAATGTAGGGTCTGAGATCTGAGCCTGTCTCAACTCTCTTTGTAACCTTTCCCAGCTCCCCTTCCACAGGAAGTCTGGCATCCTCTGACAGTGGTGCCTCACTGTCAGCCTGGGTACTAATCCTCTCCTCTACCTTTGTAGTCACTCTGTCCAAGGGAACATCAGTGTCCACAAGCAGCTGTGGCTCACCTTCAGTCTCACTGCTACAGTGTAGATTCCTCCCTGAAGTAACTACCTCACCAGTCCTGCCAGTCCTGACTGCAAGTATGCAGTCTGTCTGGGCCTCCCCCAGGCTACCAGACCCACATGCTTGTCTCGAAGCCTGACTACGTGTAACTGCATTAACACATGATACTGCCTCATACAAATCCCTCCCTATCAGGACATCTGCAGGATGGTAGTTTGGTACCCTTGTTGTCTCAAGACAACCTACTACTGGCATTTTGTCTTTCCCACTTACTGGCTCTCTCAGCTTTTGTTCTCCACCTTGCCTCCATGGACATCTATATGCCACATGGCCCTACTGGTTGGATTCAAAACATTTATCCCTAGGTCCTGGACGTGTACCTGTACTAGTGTCATCCTGCTACTTGCAGATTCTGTTGGGAGTAGTCTGGGCTGCCCACCATGAGTTCCTTTAGAACCATGAGCAGTACTGGGGGTCCTGTTCCTGTGCAGGGATGCCCTGCTTGCTAGGTATAGGTCTCTCTTCTTCCTCAACTCATCTGAAGTAGCACATTGTCTCTCAGCTAACCAGATCCTCATGTCCTCAAACACAGTGCTAAGGGCTTGTTCCCTCACCAAAAGGTCTGCCAGCCTTTCAAAAGTGGTGATCTGACATCCATTCACCCACCTATAAAAATAAGTGCTCCGTTCAGCAACATACTCGCACACACCTTCATTTGCCTTGCATTTATGCTCATGAAACATTTTCCTATACATTTCAGGTGTTAGCTTAAAAATTCCAACAAGCAGTTCTTAGTATAATCCAAACATTCCTGATCAGAAATTTTAGACAACGCAGTTACAGCTTTAAAACATAGAAATACTCCTGGATGACGACAAGAACCAGAAAACCAAACTGGAAAATGTAGAAGAACAGAGTGAAATCCACACAATGTTAGAATAATAAAAACTTTTAATCCACGTTTTCATAACCAAACTTCTTCAGAATAAAATGTACATTATCAACCTCACAGTTAAAAACAGTTTTGAAATACCTCTGCACCAATAAACACATCTTTCCACTTAATTATACAATACAATTTCAAAGCTCAGGAAGTTATTTCCTTATATAGACTCTACGGTCTTTCAAAAAAGATTTAATGTTGATAGCATCATTTATACCAGTTTTGTTATCTGAATTTAATCTGATTTGCCATAAAGCCTCCTTTATTCAAGATTTGATTTGAAATTGCCACCTCTAAAATCATGACTTCCTTGCTGTAGCACAGAAAACAAATTTTTTTTGTACATGGGACAGATGATAGTATACTTATAAAAAGCATTTGTCTTGTCTTGTTTCCTGACATTGTAATAATGTTCTTTTATTCTGGTACATAGGGCACTTGTAGTCATGCCAATTTAGAATGCACTACAATATGCGCACATACCAATGTATACAACTCCTTTGCTCTTACAGTTAAAATGCCCTGGAACTTTCAAGTGTAAGGCAAATGTTCTAAATTAACCAAAGGACCTTCAGAAATTTATCTACATATGTTACAGTTTCCACACTCATACATGCCTCATCTTTTTTGTGTGATATTAGAGCAATATACAAATTTGTTTCTCTCTCTTTCTAAAATATTTTTTAAGTTGTTTTGATTTTTGTATACAACCCTTGGTTGGGTCCCCATTATAGATTGTAAATCTGTGTTTCCCTCTAAAATGTTCCAGTTGTCAGGAATAATATTTCTGATAATACCACTGTCTACTCTCATGCCCAAGAAAGAAATTACCAACATCAGATGTGTTTGTGTCATGGTTCTGTTTTGTATGGATGTTGGAAAACCCCTGCTGGAAAGAGACTGTCCCTGTTCTGTGTAACATATTCAGTCTACTCTTTCAACAGGGTCTTACTATACCCTCTTTCAATAAACAAGGTAGTAATAAATTTTGTTTCCTTCAAAAAGTCACCCATTTCACTTGTCATTCGACTATCTCTTATGAGCTGTCCTTTGGGAATGTTATTCTTCACATAACAAAGGTACATGTTGTGCATGCTGGTATAATGCAAATAACTTGAAAAACCAAGTACTGCATAAGTCAAAGTGATGAACCAAACAAAGCTTATATAAAGAAATTTTATGAAGCACTTTTCGTTTGCACTATATGCAAACTTCTTCCGAAAAAGTATTAACTTTCAAAAACACATACACATAGATTCAGGTTTAGCTAATTAACCAATCCAGTTAAAACAAACCAACTACTCCACCTTCTTAAAGACACAATAAAAACTAAGTTTTTAACTGTCACAACATACAAAATTAAATAAAATATTAAAAATCTAACTGCATATTGTGAAAACCAATAAAACAAATATATATATGATAATACATAAAAATCGATAAAGTATAACCAACAGTGTTTAGATATACTTGCCATTATTTAGTAATGCTGCTATAAATATCAAGTCAGCGTCACCTTTTTAAGCTTCTCAGTTTCAAAATGCTACTTAATGAACATGATTCATTCAGGCCTGGAAAATTATAAGCATTGAATCTGATCTGCCATGTTAGTTCTGATTCCTCTAATTCTTCATATGTATTGAGCTCACGATCAGAAGTGAACAGAGCATACAACATAATTAAAAATAGTATAGAGGACATGTTTATAGAGGGTAGGGTGGAACAAAACGTTTACAATTATATGTCCACTATATATCCTAGGTATCCTTACTTGTTCGGGATACCGAAGATTCATAAGGATGTGACTAACCCTCCTATGAGACCATTGGTGGATGGACGTGGTTCTCTTACTTATTCTTGCGCCAAAGTAGTTGACTCAATTTTGCAAAAATTCCTGATACACGAACACCAAATATGCAAAGATTCATAGTCGTTTCTTGAGAAGATAGACAGTTTAGAATTTAATACTGACCACAGTTTCCTCACAGTAGATGTGAAGGATTTGTACACGTGCATACCCCATGATATAGGGATTGAATGGGTGAGCCTAGTGCTAAAGAAAAATGGGGCCACTAACAGAGTGATAGCATTGGTTATTGAATTATTGGAATTAATACTTTATAACAACTTTCTCATGCTTGGTGACAACTTTTACTTGCAAAAAGTTGGTGTCGCCATGGCTCTCCCTGTGGGGCAAGTATAGCCAATTTAGTTATGGCTCATTGGGAATCTGAGTATGTGTTTAAAAACCCAATCCTTATGAACCACATATTTCTTTACACACATTATTTGGATGATATTTTCATCTTACTTAACGGTGATGTTGAGACTAGCAAACTGGTGTTAGACCAGTTTAATGCGTGTACACAATTTTTGCGGTTTACCTCTACATACAGTATGGAAGCAGTTGCTTATCTTGACATTTGGTTATCTAAGAACAGTGAATTGAACAGCTTTGTGGCAAGTATCCATAGGAAAAACACATACTCAAACTCCTTTTTGCACTTTTCAAGCTGCCACCCATATTATCAGAAGCGGTCAGTTATTAAGGGCCAGCTAGTTAGAGCGGCATGTATTGTGAGTCAGAAAGTGGATTTTTGCGATGAGTGTCAACTGTTGAAAAGTATGTTCGTTCATCGAGGGTGTACCATACAATGTTGTTAGATGACTTGATAGGTGAAGTCAAGTACAAAAGGTTCAATGGTACATACAAACCTATCTTGGGTATTAAATTTATGCAGACAGAACAGGTGACTAACTCTGAAGTTATAACGCCTGTTAATATGGATCACATTCCGGTCACATCAGGTAACCCAGGACCAAGGTTTATTATTACATACAACATGCATAGTTACATTTGTATTGATATCATATGGAAGAATTGGGGTTTGTTCAAAAGTAACCCCAATATTTTTTAAAAATGGGTGACAATCCTAGTGTCACATTTAGGAGGGGTAAAAATTTGAAATCACTCCTTGAACAACAACGTCATATTTATCTGAAAACAGTAGGAATGTATAAATGTCAAAGTTGTAACTTTTGTAGGTATATAGTAGAGACTAACAGGTTTACTCTGCAGAGTATTCAATACAAGTTAAAATGTAGATCTAATTGTAACTCAAAAATGGTTGTTTACTTAGCTTTGTGCCAAAGATGTCCTGCTTTTTACGTATGTAAAATGGAGCGGAGGCTCCGTGAAAGAATCTACAAGCACCAATATGCCATCAGTAAGAAAAAGCAGGACAATGCACTTACTAAACATATTATTCGTTACACTGAGCATAGCTTCAAATATTTGGTTATTGACCAAATACATCATGATGTAAGGGGGAGCCCCCTCACCTTTACAGTTGGAGGAATTAGAACTAACATGGCAGATCAGACTCAGTGCTTATAATTTTCCAGGCCTGAATGAATCATGTTCATTAAATAGCATTTTGAAACTGAGAAGCTTAAAGAGGTGATGCTGACTTGATATTTATAGCAGCATTACTAAATAATGGCAAGAGTATCTAAAAATTGTTGGTTATACTTCATCGATTTTTATGTCTTATTATATATATATATATATATATATATATATATATTTGTTTTATTGGTTTTCACAATATGTAGTTAGATTTTTAATATTATATTTTATTTAATTTTGTATATTGTGACAGTTAAAAACTTAGTTTTTATTGGGGCTTTAAGTAGGTGGAGTAGTTGGTTTGTTTTAATTGGATTGGTTAATTAGCTAAACCTGAATCTATTTATATGTGTTTTTGAATGTTAATACTTTTTCTGAAGAAGTTTGCAAGAAGTGCAAATGAAAAGCGCTTCATAAAATTTCTTTATATAAGCTTTGTTTGGTTCATCACTTTGACTTCTGTAGTACTTGGTTTTTCGAATTTGTTGTTGTTTGTTCGCTCTCTTTGGTTCATAATGCAAGTAACTGTTAGTGAAAGTTTATTTCCTAAAAATCCTACTAACTAACTTGTGAAGCTTAACATCCCATTCCAGAATCACATCCAAAAAATGGACTTTTAGTCCCACATCTCCCAGAACAAATTTTAATTATCCTGATCTGGAATTAAGGGTGTCAAAAAAAACTTTGTGCTTTTTGTACATCCCCAACCATGACAAAAAACAAGTCAATAAATCTCTTAAAAAATATAATCTGGTATTCCATGACTAGTGGTTCCAACACAGTACATTCCCAATGACCCATCAGAATGTTCGCAAAAGATGGTGCTGCAGGGGACCCCATGGCTACCCTCTGAATTTGTTTGTATTTTTGTATGTTAAATACAAAAAAATTGTTGTTTAATAAAACATCTATTAATTTGCAATACCAATTGCTTTCAGAATTACTGAATATGGAAAATGTATTTAAATATTCTCTGACTTCTTCCAGTCCCTCTAGATGAGAAATACAAGTGAAGAGAAAGACAACATCAAGACTAAACATCACTTGTGTGGTGGGATCGAAGGCTGAAACTGAAGTGTGTTCCCTGATACTGTTTAAAAAGTCCCATGAGTCTTTCAAGTATGAATTCATTTGTTGAACAATGGGATTTAACTTAGAATCCACCAATAAGGAAATACCCTCTGTAATGTAATTTGGGACAGATACAATGGGTCTAAATGTAGGACAAGTTTTACTTTTATGTGTTTTAGGAATTCCAAAGAAGGAGCCTAGTTTTGGATGACAAAAATCATAAAGGTCCTTCTCTAAATTACTGTTCATTAAACTCTCAAGCAAAAAAAGAGTAAACACTCCTGTAGCTCTTAGCTACTTCCACCATGTCTGTTAATCTGTATTCTAAACTGTTACCTAGCATTTTCTCTATATAGGTAACATATTCCTCTTGGTTCATTAAAACTAAGGTACCCTCCTTGTCATTCTTCATTACTCTTATGTTACTGTTCTCCTGTATTTTTTTCAGGGCTTTCTTTTCTTCCTTAGATAAGTTGTGATACATTTTTCTTTTCTTTACCCCCCTCTCCCATGGCATTCCTTATTTCACTTTCACAAGCTGATTCAAAAACTTTAATAGTGTGCAGCAAATTAGGGTTATAGCATGAAGGCTTTACATATTTAGTGCTGTTACTACTAATGTCTTTAAATGCATATTTCAAGTGTAAAGACCTCGTGTACTTTAAGGCTTAACACACTGCTTGCTATGTTTGCCCTCCTAGAGGGTAAAAAGTTTAAGCCCAAAACCAAAACTTTTAAATGATTTTCATTTAAAACAAAAGTGGACAAATTTATAATATTGTTTACAGGTACAGAATACCTATTTAACTGTCCATTGAAGAATTTGACACTCTTCATTCTCTTCTCCTTAACGTGCGCATTCTCTGGCTTCTACCCTCCCTTCTCCTCGGCTAAAAAAGTCTTAGTTCTAGCCCCATCATCATTTTCATCGTGATTGTTGTAGGGTTTTTAACAAACAGTCCATTGCCAACAATAGAAGTTCCTGCTTCCACAATATCCGTTACAGTGCCACTAGTTCCTTCCCTATTTAAAGATCTAACTTCAGAAGTTGCTTGAAAGTTTGTAGTTCTGGGGGAGTGGACTTCATTGGTGTGTTTCTTAATGGGGAAGCATTTGGTTTGATTATTTTGTACTTTGAATTTGTCCTGGTTTGTGCGTTTGTTAAACTCACAAAAATCAACATATGCTTTGTCATTTTCATATACAGCAGCATCTCGCTTGAGCTTGTGGTTTTTACGTCTGATTATAACCTCTTCATGTTTCTGTAATTCAGAGAAGAGTGTATGGTACTCAGCCCATTCCCCAATCTTGCTGTGATAGTCCTTAAACAAGATTTCATCTGTTTTACAGATCTCTTCCCTTAGGCCAGTCATGATTTTACAGTTATTGTCTGTAAGCAACTTCAGGAACTTAAGAACAACATTCTTAAAGAAGTCTTTTAGTGTAACAGAAAATTCATAACACAAAATTCATCGGAGCTATCAACTCTGTTTGGGCATTTAAAGAATCTCAGCCCCTTAGGGACCATACCCATCTCTATACAGCATAAAAAATATGTATTTTCCAAGTCTAAACTTTTGTATTTCTTTAACAGTCTGCCCAAATAGTTTCACATGTCTCTGTAAGTGCTCAGCTCTATACTGTTAATCGGTTTTTCAGAAGATGAAAAAGGATCCAATTTAGTATTTAATACTGAAGCTAAGTCAGCATTAATCTTAATTCTAGAAACAGCTTCAAAGCTTTTACCTTGTTCAGCAGAATGTATGTTAAAATTTACCAGCGTCTCAATCCCATCATCTGAGCTGGACCAGACCGGAATGGTATTCACCTTCTCTGGAATTAACAGTTGCAGAGTCTGCTTAATATCTTTCATGGTATTCAATAGTGAAGCCAGAACATTCTGTCCACTTTCACCTGGTGTAGGATGAATGCTGACATCCATCAAAGAATCTCCTCTGCTTTCTGCCATAGCAACCACAGCACCAGAAACTAGAAATACTCCTGGCTGACCACAAGAACCAAAAAAAACAAACTGAAAAATGCAGAAGAACAGAGTGAAATCCACACGTTAGCGTAATAAAAACTTTTAATCCAAGCTTTCCTAACCAAACTTCTTCAGAATAAAATGTACATTCTCGACATCACATTTAAAAACAGTTTTGAAATACCTCTGCACCAATAAACACATCTTTCCACTTAAACAATTATACAATAAAATGTCAAAGCTCAGGAAGTTATTTTATATAGACTTTACTGTCTTTCAAAAAACATTTAATGTTGACAACATCATGTACACCAGGTTTTTATCTAAATTTAATCTGATGTGCCATAAAGCCTCCTTTTTTTCAAGATTTGTTTTAAAACTGCCACCTCTAAAATCATAATAATATAGAAACCCTCGAAAACACCCTTCACTGGATATCAACTCACTTAAAGCTGTAGATGTTCCTTGGCTTTAGACAACTTAGGAATGAAACTAAAGCAAAAATATTACTAGATAAAGACAATACTATATGTCTCCAACAGTTTAACCACTTTCTTCTACAAACTCTGTCTAATCAATTCTACACAATTACCTTCATACTAGCCTTCCTCTGACCTAAAATCGAAAAAAAAATATTCCCCTACTACCTTTCAACCTGTTGCAACTTCCTATATATAAAAAAAAAAAAAAAAAAAACACTCACACTCTCCGCCCAACTCCCAGCTCTCCACAAGGGAGGCACTTCCACTGATCTTTCTAACTATAGGCCCATATCCATACTTTCCCCTAGCAAAAATATGGGAAAAAATGTTCAGAAACAGTTCATGAAACACCTAATAGTCAACCACACTACTGGGTGATACCCCATGGTTTCAGACCTCTCCCCCAGTACACCCCCCTCAGCCCTCCTTGTTTTTCAAATACCATATTTACAACTGTAAATAAAATCATGACTTCCTTGCTCCAGCACAGAAAACAAACTTTTTTTGCACATAGGACAGATGATAGTATGCTTATAAAAAGTATTTGTCTTGTCTTGTTTTCTAATATTGTAATAATGTTCTTTTATTCTGGTGCATAGGGCTCTTGTAGTCATACCAATGTAGAATGCACTACAGTATGCACACATACCAATGTATACATCTCCTTTGCTTTTACAGTTAAAATGCCCTGGAACCTGGTATAAATGATGCTGTTAACATTAAATGTTTTTTTGAAAGACCGTAGAGTGTATATAAGGAAATAACTTCCTGAGCTTTGAAATTTTATTCTATAATTGTTTGAGTGAAAATGTGTTTATTGGGTGCAGAGGTATTTCAAAACTGTTTTTAAATGTAATGTTGAGAATGTACATTTATTTCTGAAGAAGTTTGATTACGAAAGCATGGATTAAAAGTTTTTATTACGGTAACGTGTGGATTTCAGTCTGTTCTTCTGCATTTTCCAGTACAGTTACAGCTTTACCATGGAGTAAGGAGGTCAGAAACCGTACCCAGAGCCTGTAGTCAATATCATACTGTTTACATTACCCTCTCAAACATATGAATGAAACTATCAAAATTATCCCCCTCTATAAACTGCGGAAGAAATTTACTGACCTTTTGTGCTCCCGGGGTCTGGTTACTCCCCTCCCCATTACCTCTATGACTCTGGCGAAGAGTCAGCATCTCCATTTCATGCTCTCTCTGCCTTTCCTTTTCCTCAGCTTCCAGGCATAGCAGTTTCTCATTCTCCTCAGCCTGCAAATGTCGCAGTTTCTCATTGTCCTCACTCTCTAAACACCTCAGTCTCTCAGTTGCTTATATTTCCAAACACCTGGCTTCCAACTCAAGTCTCTTTAGCTCCAGATGGATTTTTAAGTCCTCTGCAGAAAGGTTGAGCTGTTCATTCTTGAGTCCTCCTGGTTGCTGTTTTCTGATGCAGCTGTGACCAAAGCTGCAGTCATGTCCGCCTTAGTCAGGTTTCCATGCACCAGTCCCCTAGCCTGGCACATCTCAGCTAGCTGGCTCCTTGTCAGCTATCCGTACTCCTCTGCTGACATGCTGCCTGCTCTCCCTAACTAACTAAGCTAACAAAAGAAATAAAACAATTATGATCTGAACTCTGAGTATTCACTGCGTGGCTGATTTAGAGTAGAAAAATACCTTCAGAGATCACTGTACACAAGCTACAGGAATTCACACTACCCACACCACTACAAGCCAGTTAGTATTTGCCAACCAATTAATATGTGATGGGGAAATCCCACCACTGCCAAACAATTAATATGTGACGCCTGTGCACTGACCCAGCAATCAAGGAGCCTCAATCCTCACCACTAACACCAGTGAGGGGAGTCCATATAGGGAAAGGATAATAAATACACAAACACATTAAAGTACAATTTCCCTTAAGAGCGCACAAAGATCACAGTCAGTCTGGGCTGGTTTCTCCCCTTTCTCTCCAGGTCCCCAGTAAGACTCCCCACTGGCACAGCTGTAGGGTCCAGATCTCAGCCTAATGGGCTAGCTAAAACCTCCAGCACCCTCTGTCCAACCAGTGCTTCATGTCCCTGCCCAAATTAGTAGCTCACACACACTTTGAAATGAGTTGTATACAACCACACAGAGACACTCCTAGGGAAGGCTGGCACAGGTTTTCCAGCTATGCCCCTTTTACCCAAACTATACAGTAGTACCACTTGCCACCACCCACTAATATTTATCAGCTACTAAAAGGCCCTTATGAAAGAGTGTCCAATTATACTGTGCGATATTATTATCCAAATGGTAAGTGCAACTGAACAGTCCAGGCTTATTGGAGTGGCTTAGCCAGTATCACTATGAAAATGCAGTGTACTCTTAGAGCTTAAATTATCTCTACACAAAACAGCCACAGTTGAAAAGCTTAAAATATTTAATAATAAATAATAAAAACGCAAGGCAAAACTTCTTACTACACAATGCTAGACAAGAGTTAAGCGATTACAGAGAAATACTTAAAATAATACAGTAGAAAAGTTCTAACATCAATACAGAAAAAAAAATTAATCTAATCTTCCTAGTTCCTAGCTATATCTAAGAGAAAACACTATTCTAAAATAAACTTACATATAGAGCTAGACAGTGCTGGTGATGTTGGATGTTCTCAAGACAAATGCTAAAATGCTCTCATTCTTTCTGTCCTTAAATTGATAACACAGTACCACTGATTCATTTCAGATTTCAGATTGCATTATTTCTTTCTGGTTCCCAGGCTAACAGAAGCTCAAAAGTTACATTTTTAACATCTCTTTAGTTATCTTGCACGTGCAGGAAGCTACAGCAATAAAAGACATTCCACATGTAAACTCTAGTCTTCCTCTTTTTCGGCTGTTCCCGTTAGGGTTCGCCACAGCGGATCATCTGTTTCCATTTCTTTCTGTCCACTGCATATTGCTCAATCAGACCAACCGCCTGCATGTCCTCTCTCACCATGTCCATAAACCTTATGTTAGGCCTTCCTCTTTTCCTCTTACCTGGCAGCTCCATCCTTAGCATCCTTTTCCCAATATACCCATCATCCCTCCTCAGCACATGTCCAAACCAACGCAATCTCGCCTCTCTGACTTTGTCTCCAAACCATCCAACCTGAGCTGACCCTCTAATATACTGATTCCTAATCTTGTCCATCCTTGTCACACCCAGTGCAAATCTTAACATCTTTAACTCTGGCACATCCAGCTCTGACTCCTGCCTTTTTGTCAATGCCACCCTCTCCAACTCATACAATATAGCTGGTCTCACAACCCTCTTGTAGACCTTCCCTTTCACTCTTACTGGTACCCGCCTGTCACAAATCACTCCTGACACTCTTCTCCACCCATTCGACCCTGCCTGTACTCTCTTCCACACTCACCATTATTCTGAACTGTTGATCCCAAGTACTTAAACTCATCCACCTTCACCAACTCTACTCCCTGCATCCTCACCATTCCTCTATCCTCCCTCTCATTCACACACACATATTCTGTCTTAGTCCTGCTGACCTTCATTCCTCTCCTCTCTAGAGACTATCTCCACCTCTCCAGGGTCTCTTCAACCTGATCCCTACTCTCACTACAGATCACAATGTCATCTGCAAGCATCATAGTCCATGGGGCCTCCTGTCTGATCTCGTCTGTCAACTTGTCCATCACCATTGCAAATAAGAAAGGGCTCAAAGATGATCCTTGATGTAATCCCACTTCCACCTTAAACGGATCTGTCACTCCCACTGTAGACTTCACCACTGTCACACTACCCTCGTACATATCCTGTACCACTCTTACATACTTCTCTGGCACTCCTGACTTTCTCATACAATACCACAACTCTTCTCTAGGCACCCTATCATATGCTTTCTCCAAGTCCACAAAGACAATGCAACTTCTTCTGACCTTCTCTATATTTCTCCATCAACAGTTTCAGGGCAAACATTGCAGCTGTTATGCTCTTTCCCTGCAAGAAACCAAACTCTAGTAATTATTTCTTAAGTTAAAACAATAGAAAGAATGTGCTAGCCGAGACAGACTGACTCCGAGCTCTGGAGATCAAAGAATTTCACAATGCTTGACTTATCAGCTTTCTTACAGCAGAGTGCAGTGTTACATTTTTTTTAGTTCAACATCCAATACAGTCTTTTCACATTTAAGAGAACAAGCCTGTGGCTTACATTGATATTTACAAATGACAGAATTATCTACAAAATTCTGTCTGGCTAGGCTGGCAGCCTTCACCTATCTTCACACATATACCACATGAAAGTTCTTCAGTGGACACTTTAGTTTCAGTGGTCTGTCAGACATCAGCCTGTGCATATTTCTAGTACATATCACAGACATTGCCTGGATATACACACACATTGGAGGCTAGGGTCTCCAAAAGTTTCCCAAGGATGAGCCTTTGTCCTTCCCTCTCCCCAGGCCATGGTGAACATGGACACCTCCCAGCTTGGGTGGGGGAGGTATTATGTGGGATAGACTATCAAACGTGGTCCCCTGCCATAGCCAATTTTCACATCAGTATACTTGAGGTGATGACTGTCACCCTGGCATTGCAGATTTTCCTGGACTCCTTCCCTTTGGATGTGATATCCATTTAGACAGACATACCTCTGCATAGAGACCTTCCAGTAGAAATATTTACAGATGTAAATGGAGAGGATTTTCAGTTTGGTCCTCTAATAGGATTTTTTTCTGGCACTCTTCCAGCTATCTTTGTCTTTCTGGCTTCTCGTTTTCATGAAAGGGCTAGCTACTTTACCAAGTTGAACTGGTGGCCATTGCATGTTTTCATGGTGGAGAGAATCAGTACTCAGTTGCTTTCCTTAAGCTATTTAAGATATTCCTCAGGAGCATCTTCCTTCTCATTGTTTCTCTTAGGGACCCTGCTCCTCTTTGGGATATTACTATTGTCGTACAGGCCCTGGCTAGACCCCCTTTTGAACCTGCAGCTAAAGTGGACCAATAATTTTTTGTTTTGACAACTTTGTTGATGGCAGTTATTTCAACTTGGAGAATTTCAGAAGTACATGCCTTTTCTTGCAAGCCTTCTTGAATCATTTTTCATAAGGATGGTGTGACCCTATGAACCAGTCCCTCTTTTATTACAAAGGGGGCTTCAGAATATTCCCCCAGTCAGTCTATGGACCTTCCAGACTTCTCAGATTTTGCCAACAAAGGGATGTATGTGCTGCACTTAGATGTGCATCATCAACTCTGTTTTTATCTTCACTACACTAAGACATTTAGAAAGTCTTATCAGTTATTTGCCTGTCTTTTCACAGCCAAGTTGGGACAAAGAGTTTCCAACTTGACACTTTCAAAATGGTTATCTGACTGTCTTTGGTATGTATTCAAAGAGAAGGGGTTGACAGTGTCCAAGCCTCTCAAGGCTCACTCGACTAGACTGTGACCGCTATTTTTGCTTTTTTCTCCAGAGTTTCCTTTGACATTTGTGCTGCAACCACTTGGTCAAATGTGAATACCTTCATTTTTCATTATAAGTTGGATTTACAGTCCAGGTATAGGGCTGCTTTATGCTCAGTGATCCTTCGGAATATCCTTCCATGAAACCTCCCAAGAGTTACAGTAACTGGGAATTTTTGTCCCTTCCATTGCAGAACAAACAGAAGAGACAACATTGGATATGAAAGTTAAGCACTTACCATAATGGTCAATGTGTGTTGTCTGCTTTTGTCCTTCCTAAACGTCCCTCCCACCTTCACTTTATTTTGTAAGACCTAGCATGACCACACAGATTGTTTCCTGGGGTTGTCATATACTTTTCTAGCTCCAGAGCAGAAGCTGAGTTAACTTACTAATTCAGGTTACTTTCTTTTAGACACGTGTTTTTTTGGGTTTTTTTTTGCTTGTTAGGCAAGCTCTTTCTGAGGTAACTAGGTGGGTTATATGGGTTTATAGGTAAGGAGAGGAGCCTGAGCTTTGGATCCAAAGTTTGGAGTGTCCGAAGTTTGATCCAGATCATATCCAAATACCCATCCATTGAGGAAGGACGGATGCAGACAACAAAAATCTATCCTTATGGTAAGTACAGGACGGAAACAAACACAGATCTGTCTTTTTTGGTAAGTGCATAACTTTTGTTTCTCTGTGTCTTTATGATTGCTCTCAATGGGCAAGGGAGAAGCACTTTTGTCAATGCTGGAGGAAAGAGCAGGTGAAGGTTTACTGCCTAGCTGGGAAAAGGTCCCTGATTCCTTGGCTAGTGCTCCTGTTATGGGCCACTGCTTTTTGAGGTAGTATCTAAGGAAAAAAAGTAGAAACTTAAATGTTTTTTTCTGTTTTCTTAACTATGGCCAGGGAAAAAGATTTATTTCAGTGTAAACAGAATGAAATATGTTTATCTCCCAGCAAAAGTTTTATGATTTGTTATGACTGGAGCTTCCTCAACATGTGGCTTTTCCAACTGTGATGTCCGTCTTTGAGGATGTTATGTTGACAGTCTGCATTATGCCTGCCCCCTGCCCCACAAAAGTCTGATAAGTTATAAAAAGTACATAAGAGAGACAGATCACTGCAGGATCTGATTTGGGGTTAGAGAACTGTAATATTTTTATCCAAATCTTGTTCTGGTTAAACACATTGTAAATGCTAATAGTTTTCCATCTGAAAAGTATGGTGAAAGCTTTTGACAGATTTGGGAAAATGTTTAATTCTCCTGGCTACCCTAAGTTTCAGAATTTTGAACTTCCAGGCTCACATGTTAAAATTTTTACTGCTTCTTCTGAGTACGAGAAAGTTAATTGTTAATCTTCCTACTTCAGAGGTAAAAACTTTTTTTAAATTCCTAAATTATCTGCTTCAGTGGTAACCACACACTCTTTAAAATGTTATGATATGAAGATGCTGTTTCCAGAGTTGCTGCTTCGGGTTCAGTTATGAGAAGATTATCTTGGATATGTTCTCAAAAACTTAAAGTAAGACCTTGAATTATTCTATGAACAGAGATTTAATTGGGCCTTCTCCATACCTCTCAAGTGTACCTCATTACGAGGAACGTACCTCATTTGGGGTCTTAAAAAGTTCATGTTCCTTGAAGTTCCTCAAAGTTCCACATTGAAAGAGTCTGTCACACATTCAGTGTTAGGAATATTTTTAAGTGAAATCCATGGTAAGTAGAAATTAATTGTATTAAAGGATCTTCTTTAGAAGTAAAACCAGCATATTTTAACCATTCTATGACTTTCCTAGTTGACGTTGTTAGTAAGCCATTACTATGTGTTCCACATTTTGCCCATTTGTTCCACATTATGAAGGCGAGTGCTCCTCATTTTGGAGATGGAAGGTTGAGAGCTGTCCCTTCTGCTGCTGAGGTCCTTATATTTGATGAGACAGGGAATTTGATTTAATGAATCAATCAGATTCTTCAACCCTCTTTTTCAAAGTTGAGATGAGAAACAAAGATATATTTCATAATCTTTGCTATTCTGTGGTATACTTACAGGTGAATTATGTCTAGTTTGCAGTACTTTTTTTTTAACCTGTTTTCAAACTACCTTTTCTATTTGGAAAACGTTGCCTGTCATTTTACTCGTATAACAAGTATCCAAGCTGACAAAAAAAGGGCAGAAAATCTAGTATTGTCTTTTCCATCTGGAGTTCAACATGTGGGTTTTTGGATACAAGACTGGCCACATTTAAGACTTCAGCCTGCTGAGCTCCACCTGCTCTATCTATAATAGTTTGCTCAGCTGAGATGACTTTGGATCTCATTTGCCACCATTTCTGGACAGTAGCTTGTTCATTTTCTCTGCCAGACTGTCTTTTTTGGATATTTTTGAGTGTGATTTAGCCTGTTTTATCCTATACCCTTTTTCTTGTGTGTTGCTATTTGTGCTTTAGCTTTTACTTGTAGTAGTGAAGATTTAGGGTTAGGTGTTGATCTTGTTAACAGGCTTTTCTAGTGTGGTTAGTGCTTGCTGTGTTTTAGGTGTTGCGTTTTTTTCTTTGTTAGAGTTTGGTAGTGTAGTCATTATTGCAGTACTTTTTAGGTATGGAGAAAGATTTAAAAAAGTGTGTAGCTGGTGGTTACAAAATCAGTTTGCAGAATGCTCATGACAGGTGTGTACACTATTTATGGGCTGCCCACTTTGACTCATGTTGTGCTATTTGTGAGGGCTTTGGCACTCATGCTGTCAGTGAGAGGAGGGCTAAGTTGGTCCTGAAAGGACTATTGCTAGCTGGCAACTCATCCTTTGCTCCTAGCAAAGCAGAGAAGATTGATCAGGGTCACAAGTAGGTCTCTTATGACCCCAAACCTTCCAAAGGGACCGAAAGCAATCGGCCCCCTCTTCTTCTTCAGGACCACTGGATGTGAAGATTCCAATATCCTTAACTCCCCCACAGATTTTGGCTCTGTTGTTGGCTTGGACACCTCTGAACCGATCGCCTTTGGCACCGGTTGTGGATAAAGTTCTGTTACCAGCTCTTAGTGTTCCTAGTCCCTTTTTGTGCTGTGCAGGTCCATTGGGTAGGACTATATCTTCTCCCGTTCTACTCAGTGAGAGTCCCTGTTGGAGTCATCTTTATCTCTGCCCTGGGTGAGACCTTCTCTGGTTCAGATCTGGTCATCAGAGCCATTGTCCAGTATGCGGTTCTGTAAGCCTCCATTGGTTACTTCATTGGCTCAGTCATCCCATTTCGTCAGGAGTTCAAAACCCATGGACCTATTGCCGCTGATGTGGTCTTTTTTTTCAGGCGTAGATGCAGTTAGGACTGAACTCCTCTGCTTAGGGGCCTCAACTTGAAGCTTTGGCTCCTTTTAAGTTGGTTTCCTCCCTCAGGCCATACAGCTCCAAGGTCATCAGAAGTGATTGAATTTGGTCCTTTAGGGATGGATTTGAAGGTCTGTCCAATTTTGGCTCATACCCTTCTTTCCTCAACCATGACTGCATGTGAACAGAGTGGCCTGCAAGCTGATACGTTGAGATGGGGGCTTCTGAGTCATTTTCATTTCCAGTTTTGGGGATCATCCCTTCCACTTGGTGCCTCTGCTCTTGACTGTTTAGCTGTGGTCTGTGTGTCAGGGTAGGATGTCCTTCAAGGATGCATCTGCAGTCCTTACAAATGGGTTGTCCTGTCGTCAGGCAGCCCCTCGGTCGGCCGGATTCCAAAGTCTGGGTCTGGCCTCGGCTGGTGTCGCACTTCACCCGACGTCATAGCTGCAGTTCTTCGGGTATAAAGGCATCAGCCGACGCCATTTTCCTCAGTCTTTCTTGCCGCGTGGCGCCCGAAGCAGAAGCTGTTCGCAAGTGCCGGTCGGTCAGAACCAGAGATTACTACTACCGAAGACTTCTAAAAAGCTAAGTACCGCGTTGGGGACTCTTTCTTGCCTCAGCCGATGTCAGAAAAAGTGAATAACTGTTTAACTTGTGGGAAACAAATACCTCATAAAGATTTCCACTCTTACTGCTTACCTTGCTTAGGCCCAGACCACAACGTAGCAGCTTGTCTGGCCTGTGCTTCTTTCAACCGACGGACGCTTAGACGTCGGTCGGAATTTGCTGAAGAGTTTTTCGGCTCCGCTTTTGCTTACATTATGCCGTCGGATACTCCGACTACGCAAATTTCTAAAAAGCGCAAGGAAAAGGACCGACACTCGCGGTCCGCGGTTTCGGCCGAAACCGTGGTTAAGCCAACCGCGAGTGTCTCGGTTTCGGCTGAAACCGAGTCCACGGTTCTTCCTTCGGCCGAAAACTTACCTCTTACCGAGGCCTCATCTAGCTTGGCTGAATCTGCTACTGAAATCCCACCTGCTCTTGCAGGTTCACAGGATTTATCTGACACTATCCCTTTGGATATCTCCACCCCTGCACGTGGAGCTGCTAGGCCTCCTGCATCCATGTCGATTAAGGCCTTTGCCAGGGCTAAAGCAGCAAAAACTACCAAAACTGTGCCTGCTAAGACCCCCTCTCACAGGCCTAGCTCTAGTTCACAAATGCTTAGTCTAGCAGAGGATCTCATTTCTTTGATCCGGGGATCCCAACCACATACAGACAGGGCCTCTCACCCACCTCCAGAGAAGAGGACTAGAGTAGAGCCCCCTGAGCCAGTTCCTTCAGATGACTCCTCTGATGATTCAGATAATTCAAACCCTCCAGAGGACCCCTTTTCTCCTTATGAGGACTCTGATGCAGAAGAGTCCATTCCTTCTGCCTCTCCGCCTGAGGAATTTTCTTTGGGGAAACCTTGCATGCTATGAGGGAACAATTTCAATGGCAGGGCCAGGATTTTTCAGACTCTAGGAAAAGGCTTAGAACCTTTTTGCATTTGCCACAGCATAGGCCTTTAGCCATTCCTCCAGTACATACTGTTGTGGATGATGCATTTAATGATGCTTGTACTGCTCCTGATTCTCTACCTCCGCCCGGCTAAGCCCGATAGGTACTACAGGGTTCGGACACACATTATCATTTGTATAAGGCCTCTTTTGCAGATCCCAAACTATCTCCCAGGGACCCAAGGCTGTAGCAGCTACCTATGCCAAAACCCCTCCCTCTGAAAGGGAATCTAGGGCCTTAGAGATGGGGTAAAAAGTTTACACTTCTGCTACTCTTTCAGCTAGGGCCTTGAACTGCCAATTCCACATGATTCAGTATCAGGAATTTATGTTAGACCAGTTAACTAAAAACTAACCTCTGATGAACCATTAGATAAAAAATCTGTACAGGAAATGGTACATAACATTCAGCAGGTCAGTAATCATTCCTTAAAATGCGGCTATGATGCACTGGAGGCTTCCTTTAGATCAGCCATGACTGGCACAGTGATCAGAAGACATGCATGGTTAAAAGTGCAGTCCTTACCAGACCATGTTAAATCAAAGCTCCTAGATGCTCCCATGGATAAGCTCAATTTGTTTGGCTCCCCTGCACAGCAGGTGCTGAAGAAGGTGGAAGAGAAAGCAAAATCTGTCCAGACAGTCAAGGATTTCTTGCAGGTCCAGCCTCCAAGGTTTAGCAGGAACTGGCCTTCCAAGAATTGGTCCTTTCCAGACACCTCCAGAGCTCCGAGAGGCAGGAATAGGCGGTCAAGAGGCAGGGGTCAATCCAGAGGTGCCTACAGGGGACGACAGTGGCAAAATAACAACCAGCGAGGTGCAGCCACAGATCCAGCCACCACCACTTCCACAGGACAATCACAGTGACTTGGCTCTGGCACCGCCTACCAGGGAACAACTAGAAGCACCGTTAGGCGGGAAGCTAGCCTTATTTTCAGTAAACTGGCATTACATCACAGGAGACAAATGGATTTTACAGACAATAGACCAAGGTTACAGGTTTCACTTCCATACTCTACCAAGGAAGAGAGGAATGCCAAACCTACCTCCAAATCAGAAGACAGAAGCTCTAGACCAAATAACTCACTTACTAAGGATGAGAGCTGTAGAAAGGGTACCATCTATGGAACAAGGGCAAGGATTTTACTCCAGACTCTTCCTGGTACCAAGAAAAGAAAACCAGTGGAGACCTATTATCGACCTGTCCGCTTTAAATACATACCTCATTGTTCCAAAATTCAAAATGCTGACCCTACAGCAGCTTCTTCCCATGCTGGGCAAGGAGTCTTGGCTGGTAACTCTAGATCTCAAGGAGGCATACCTGCACGTCCCCATACGACCAAATTGCAGAAGATACCTCAGATTTCTTGCAGGATCAGAGCATTATCAATTCTCAGCATTGCCCTTTGGCTTATCTACTGTGCCCAGAGTATTCACGAAATGCCTGGCATCAGTAATTGCTCATTGCAGGCTTCAGGGAATTCAAATTTACCCTTACCTGGATGACTGCCTGTTACAAGTGGACAACAAAAACAAATTAACAAAAGATTTGGAAAGGGTCATTCATCTACTACAAGCCCTGGGATACACAGTCAATATAAAAAAATCAAGGCTGATACCATCCCAAAGGATAACCTTCTTGGGTGCAGATCTGGACACATCAAAACAAATGGCATTCCTGACAGTAGAAAAACAGGAGCAACTCCCTCTCTACTTCATGGCATTAACAAAGCAGAACCAGCTAACAGCAAGAAAAGTCCTGCAAGCCCTCGGTTACATGGCATCCTACATAATATTGGTTCCAAATGCCAGACTACATATGAGAAAGTTACAGTGGTACCTAAGGAATTTATGGTCTCAGCACAAGCACAGCCTAGAAACCCAAATTCCAATAATTCCATGCCTGAAGCAAGAATTCCAATGGTGGGCTCAGGCCTGTCAATTAAACAAGGGACTGCCCTTCCACAACACTCAGCCAAGCCAGGCCATCACAACAGACGCCTCAGACCTCGGTTGGAGGGCACACATGCTGGACAAGTGCATACAAGGCTTATGGACTCAAGACCAGCTGCACCTACACATAAATCAAAAGGAAATGCTGGCAGTAAAACTGGCAATTCAGGCATTCAGACCATTTCTTCAACAGGGTCAACTGCTGATAAGGACAGACAACACCACAGTTATGTGGTACATCAACAAACAGGGAGGCACACATTCATACCCTCTATGCCGGATGGCAATGGACCTCTGGAATGTGGCCCTGAGCTTCAACATTCAGTTACAAGCAATTTTTGTGCCAGGAAAAGAAAATATACTAGCAGACATCCTAAGCAGAACTACCACGGATGCTCACAAATGGATGCTGCATCCAGACATCTTCAAAACCATTACAGGGAAATGGGGACTACCAGAAATAGACTTATTTGCATCCCCACACAACCACCAACTGAAAAAATTCTGCACAAGGACGTACCACCCACTTGCTTGGAAAGTGGACTCCCTATCCTTCAGTTGGAAAAACCTGACAGCATATGCATTCCCACCTCTTCCTTTGATGCACAAGGTGCTATTGAAGATCAAAAAAGACCGTCCAAGGATCATCCTGATAGCTCCAGACTGGCCAAGGCAACATTGGTACCCATTACTGAGGAGCATGTCTCGAGAACAAATATGGCCTCTGCCCCTTGTTCCCCTGCTGTTAACACAGAACAACTTCAAAACCCTACATCCAAACCTGAAAACACTGCAGCTGGCTGCCTGGAGCATTGTATAAGACCAAATAACCCAGATTTATCTCAAAGGGTTAAAGACATTATCTTGGAGGCTCGCAGACCCTCAACAAGAAAAAAATTATTCAGCAAAATGGAAAAGATATCTCATTTGGAGTACTGCAAAAGGAAAAAATGTGGCACTGGTAAACATAGCTAATGTCCTGGAATACTTGGCAGAGCACTTCCACAACGGCCTGTCCTATTCTTCCATTAAGATTCATGCATCAGCTATTTCAGCAGAATACAACTTGGATCCTCCAGTCTTCTCACATCCTCTACTCAGGCAGTTTCTGAGAGGAATTAAAAATGTAAAACCACCTAGGAAGCCACCATTGCCAGCATGGGACTTGAACTTTGTGCTAGAAAAGTTGACACTCCCTCCTTTCGAACCAGCAGCAACAGCAGAATTACAGTACTTATCATGGAAAACTGCTTTCCTGCTTGCAATCACTTCAGCAAGAAGGGTATCCGAGCTACAGGCATTAATGGCAGTACAGCCCTTCCTGATCTTCCATCAAGATAGAGTGTCCATGAGAACTAATCCTACTTTTATGCCAAAGGTGGTCTCCAGGGTATCTTTAAATCAAGCTATCCACCTACCTACATTCTTCCCCAACCCACAGAACAGGGGAGAAAGACTGTTGCATACCTTGGATGTACATAGACAATTACGTTACTACCTGGACAGGACCAAGAGCAATAGAAAAACTGACCAGCTACTGGTAGCATATGCAACAGGAATGGAAGGAAAAGCAATTTCAAACCAGACAATCTCTAAGTGGAGAGGAAATTGCATTAGATTTTGTTATTCCTACCATGGGAAGAAAACTCCAGAAAACATCAGGCCTCACTCTACAAGGGCTACAGCCACTACCACAGCTTTTTTACGAGGAGTGGCTACCAAAGACATTTTAGAGGCTGCTACTTGGAGCTCCGTGCATACATTTGCCAAGCATTATAATTTACCTTTATACTCCAGATCCCGAGCAGGTTTTGCCACTGCTGTTTTGCAAGGGATCTTAACTACACCATAATCTTATTTCTCCTCCTCCCCAGTTTGGCTATGGTATTCTACCCATTTGTAAGGACTGCAGATGCATCCTTGAAGGACATAGTACAGTTTTGTACCTACCATAAATGTAGATGTCCGATAGGCATGCATCTGCAGTCAGGATTACCCACCCTCCTTCCCTCTGTGGTACTCCTAGGGTATTTGCCCATCTTGTAGCTAGCTGGGGAATCTATTATGGTGTATTTGTTTGTATATATGTACATACATGCTTATTTTTTGTTTGCTCTCTACTATTTGGAACCATTTGCATTTATCCAAATTTAGCCTTCCTAGAGGGCACCTGGCATCTGGGGCAAGAAACACTGAGGAAAATGGCGTCGGCTGATGCCTTTATACCCGAAGAACTGCAGCTATGATGTCGGGTGAAGTGCGACACCAGCCGAGGCCAGACCCAGACTTTGGAATCCGGCCGACCGAGGGGCTGCCTGACAGGACAACCCATTTGTAAGGACTGCAGATGCATGCCTATCAGACATCTACATTTATGGTAGGTACAAAACTGTACTTTGGAGCAGCTCCAAAGTCTGGTGTGTCCTTGCAATCTTTGGATCCTAATTCATCAGACTCTGGGCAGTCTGCTTCAATTTCTGCCTTTGATGTTGTGGAGGAGATGTTCTTCAGTCGAGGAGGAGGAGTTCTCAGCCACAACCAGTATCCCTCCATCTTCAATGTATGTGCTTGTGGACACACTTCAGACTGCTCTGGGACACCCTTGGTGGTCTCCAGCATGCTGTACCTACAGAGGCCCTGGCCTCTTTGCCCCCACTGCTTCTCTTGGGTGTGAACTTTTGGCCAACAGGCTGTGCAAGAGGAAGTACTTGGATTCTCGTGAAGAATCTGTCCATGAGGATACCAACCTTGAGGAAAGAGAGGGGTCTCCTAAATCCCACCCCCCCATGAGGACATCTCCTCTGGCAACCTGTTTGAGCTGCTTCTCCAGCGTAGGGCTTTGACTGTCAAAACTCTGTCTCTGGTGGAGTCTGTATTTTTGGAGGCTTTTGGTCCAGGCCCATCCATGTTCTCGATGCTTCCCCCTCCCCCTTATAGACCTAGTATCCCAGAGGGTGTGGAGGGAACTTGATACTGTGGAAGCCTAAGAAACCAGACAAGATTCTTGCCCTTCTCAAGGACTGGCAACACTGGAGTAAGGGACCAGCAGTTGATAAAATTGTGGTGGTGGCGGCCAAGAAAAAAAGACTGTCCTGAATATGAAATTTTGAATGTTGGACCGGTTGGGGAAGCGGTCCTGCACTTCAGCCATGTTTGCGCTGAAGGCAATGAACTCTATCTTGCTCACTTGACCAGACTTCAGCATGACATTGTGTCGGGAGTGTCAAGGATAATTAAGACATAACAGACTCAAAAAGACTTTGCAGACACAGATGTTCACCTTACTCTATTGGCAATGTGTCCATTCGTTTGCTGTCTAATGTGGCTGATTGCAATGCCAGCACCAGCGACTTCTGCCGTGCTATGTGACTACTATGCTTGTATGAGGCTGTGTAGTTTTGCAGGCTGCTTCATGTCATCCTATATTAATGTCCCCTTTGATGGCTCTTCACCATTTGGGCCTAAGATTAAGGACACTTTGACCAGCTGTGAGCAGGATGGGAAGATGCTGTCTGCTATTGGAGTACGTTTTGTTGTCCCTTAACAGACCTTCTCTCAGAAACAAAGGGAGAAAAGTCTCTCTCTTAAGTGCAGGAGCCTTTTCAGGAAGCACTTTCTCATGGTTACCACCCTTCCAGCAGGAGTTGTCAGCAGAGCCTTCTCCAGGAGGGCCTTTCAATGACCCTGAAGGGTTGCGTGACTGTCCAGATCTGGAGGCAGTTTGGGGTGATTTAGCTCTTCACTCAGAAGATTGGGAGGCCATCACCTTGGCAATATAGTTTTAAGTGTCATATTCAGAGGCTATACAGTTCCATTTTTGCTAATTAAAAATTTAAATCCCAAACCTCTTCCAGATTTGCCACCCTGTCAGAGAAGGGATGCAGTCACCAAAGTTCAGACGCTGTTAGTCATCCAGGACTACCAGACCAGAGTGGATCTGAGGTCAATTCAAGGCTCTTTTTGGTTTCAAAGAAGAGCAAGGACCTCTGTCCAGTTTTGAACAAGCTAAATTGTTTTGTAAAACAGACCAAGTCCCAGACGGTCATGGTGCAATCCATTCTGCTTCTTTCGAGGAAAGATGACTGGATGTGTTCGATCAACCTCATGGACACCTATCATCTCATAAAGATAGCAAAACATTCCAGAGGGTTTCATCCCTTCCCTCTGGTGTCCAGTTATCACTGCCCCCAGGTGTTCACCAAGTGTATAGCAGTCATGGCAACCTGGCTCAGGCTGCAGGGGTTCCAGATCTTTCCTTACTTGGACAATTGGCTTCTAAACACCTCCACAAGAGCATCTTTAGGCATGGCCTGGGACACCTTACTCTGCCTGTGCAGTTCCTTGGGAATGACAATCAGCTCTCAGAACTCCAGCCTCTCCCCTGTGCAAATGATAGATTTTATTGGCTTCCACTTAGAAATCAAACCTTTGGCTTATGATATTATCAGGCTCTTAGGTCACATGGCAGCTGCCATCTGCTTCTTTTCCCTAGCAAGATACCACATGAGGTTTCTGCAGTGGGTATTACTTGACACATCCAGTGGAGTTCCCCATTGTGCTGACAAATATTTGTCAAGATCAGATCGGGTGGTGGTTAGAGTGTCTGTTGGTGTTCAGTGGGAGATCAGTGGGAGAACATTTGTTTCGAAGGGAAGTCTGTCCAAGAGACCTGGTCTACTACTGAAGCCAATCTTCACAACAATGTCTTGAAGATGAGAGCAGTCCTTGCATTGCAGGCCTTTCAGGACATTCTTCAAGGATGTGATTTAATTTCAGACTGACATGTTTGTCTGGTATTTGAACAAACACGGGGTAACCCATTCCTATCTTCAGTCAGGAGGCTGTGAGAGTCTGTCATTAGATGATTTCATCTGAACAGTTTCTGGTTGCAACGCCCATCCCTGGGAAATCTTTCTGCATAAGTGGTCCCTGAATCTGAGAGTTGCTGCTCAGATTTTTCAGAGTTGAGGCACTCTGTGTTGCAATGTGTTCGAATCCCTATGCAACACCAAGTGCAGCAGATATTATGCCTTAGTCACTCCACAGGGATAGTCACCCAGGAATACTATTCTGTATGTTTGGACCCCAAGTCTTTTGTACACCTACTCTCCTACCCCACTGATAATATTTTATTCAGAAGGCAGCCTATTACAGAATGACTGTAATCCTTATTCCCCCCTTTTGGCCCTGTCAAGTTTGATTCCCTTTTCTTGGCCACTTCTGAAGTACCCTCCTTGGCTCCTGGATCCCATTCTGGATCTGATTTCTCAACTGGCAGGTTTGGATCCACTTGATCTTTAAATGCTCAAGTTAACCACATGGTTTCTTCAATTGCCCTGACGGCCAGAAATCCCAAGCTTTCAGAAAGAGTAGTGCATATATGTTGTCTTCGCAAAAAAATGTCTGCACATAGGATGTATGCTAGTAAGTGGAAACATTTCACTTGTTGGGCTACTTCTAAGGGTTGGGATCCCTTTTCAGCCACTATTGAGGTCATTCTGGACTTTTTAGTATATTTGTTTAGTTCAGGATCCATTTATTCTACTATTAAGGTACGATTGGCAGCTGTTTCCAATTTTCACATTGGTAGGTACACTCTGCGTTTGACTACTTTCAAAATTTCAAAATGTACTTTTTTGTTGCATTCTCCAGTCCAGGACTCTTTCCCACCACGGAATTTACCTTTCGTGCTTCAGCTGCTAGCTGAACCTCCATTTGAATGTTGTGTTACAGCAAACTTGAAGTTATTGACATGGTTGACTTTATTCTGAGGCTGTTACTTCCACCAAGCAGGTGTCAACTGCAGGCTCTCTCTTTGCTACCTCCATACTTGTTTTTTAATGAAGACAGGATACCTCTCTGCAGGGATCCTCCCTTTTTTCCTAAGGTGTCTATGGAGGACAATTTGAATCAGTCCATTCATTTATCAGCGTTCTTTCCTATATTTTCCAATAATGGGAAATACTTACTGCATTGCCTTGATGTACATAAAAAACTGAGGTTTTACGTAGACAGAACCAGATCTTTGAAAGGCCTGACTGGGCATGCCTGTGTCTAAGGTTATTGTCTCTCCATGGGGCTATCTTATAGTATCTCTTTTAGCTATAGTTTGAAAGGAAAGTCCTTGCATTGTAAACCAAAATGCCATTCTACTAGCACTATGGCTACTTCTACAGCTTTCTTCTCCAGAGCTGCTTTGGATGATTGCGCAGCTGTTTCTTGTGTGGGTCCTCACATGTTTGTGTCCCCCTACATATTTAACATTAATTGGAGGTCCAGGTCTGCTTTTGGTTCCATATTGCACAGTATCTTTCAGTAAGATCTTCCTATAGTTTTACATGGCTGAGGAATCTGTCCCACATGTTGAATCCAGATGAAAAAGAGAACTTTGGATACAAAAGTTATGTACTTACCATTACAATAGATCCATGTTGTCTCTTTCCATCTGGTTCAACCTGCCCTCTCTCCTTCTTGCCCTGCTTCTATGGCGAGTGACTTCATCATGGGACAACCAATTCAGGGAGGTTGAATTTCATCCTTTGTTAGTATTTCTGTATTGGACTTGAGCAATATTAATTTGGGCAGTATGAGGCAAACTCAGTCTGAGGTAGTCTTATTTGAGTGAGGGATTATGGGTAGAGGAGGCGAAACTTGCCTGTCTGAAGTCTTTGGAATATGGCCAGTATCTGATCTGAGTTGGATCTGATAACCCACAGGTTAAACCAGACAGAAAGAGAACATGGATCTGTTGTTATGGTAAGTACATAACTTTTGTTTCTGTGACATTTTAGGACTGGAAGATATAGCTGCACATTGTGTTACTGAAGCTCTCTTACACACACACACACACACACACACACACACACACACACACACATACACACACACACACACACACAGTGGTTGCTTGCCGCATTAGAGATACTAATCCAGAGACAGGCAAGGACGTTTGAGTTAATAATGAACAGCTGCATACACAGGTAGATAAAGCCTTGCTGTACAGGGAAGGGGGACTTGATTATTGGGTGTGAAGATCATCCCGCGAGGACGCTAGGAGTTATTACAGAAAGAAGAAGAAAGGCAATCCAGAGGGTATCCTTTTGAGAGAAGGGAAATAATTGGAGAAGCCAGATGATTTGTTAGCCTGTGAGTTAAAGAGAAGATAGTTTGGTTTACTCTCTTACCTGTGAAAATGCAGAAAGAGCTACTCTGTTATTGCAAGGTGTCTGCATACCTCTCACTTGCCCTTGATTTGACAGTGTATCTCTGAATTTTCCATGTGTGTCTGCTCTGCCCCTAGTAAAATTTTTGATTTCCTGCTAATTCAGTGAGGATTAAAGTCAGTCAGTATTGCTTGACATTAGAGTTTTACACTTATTCAGAAAATGCAGGTTGCTGTAAAACCTTTCGTCCTATTAAC
Organism: Protopterus annectens; assembly: GCF_019279795.1. Lineage (NCBI taxonomy): Eukaryota > Metazoa > Chordata > Ceratodontiformes > Protopteridae > Protopterus > Protopterus annectens. Next base: position 504,891,073 of record NC_056737.1, read on the forward strand.
TTTTTAAGTGAATTTATTTATTTTCCATTTGATAACTGCATGGGTGAACTGGTCTATTAACACTTTTCAGTCTCAACCTGGGTACCACAAGTGGTACAGAATGTAAAAGAATATGAAGCAAGAAGATGAGTACACAAGTAAGTAAGAATAAACAAATAAATCCTTGTAGTTCAGCAGTGTACATTTTGTTATTACAATAAAACATTGGTAAATGAATTTACATATGTACAAATACTTATGTTGCATGTAATGAAAACTCATAGTAGCGTTAGATATCCAAGCAGTAATGTATATACAATTAAGATACCTACATAGCTAATGGGTATTTAATTTAGCAGTATTACCCATAGTCTTGAAAGCATTTACAAGTGGATTCAGAGTGCAGATGTTCTTTGAGGACTTTTTTAAAGGTTTCAGTTGAATCTTGATATTTTTGTTGTTTAAGAGCAAGTGGTTCAAGGTTGCTGCTCCTAATCTTGAAAATATAATTTCACCTACTGTGGTTTTAAAAGGTGAGCATGCAATTGAAACAGTTATCTTTTGAATTTCCCAGTTCATGTACTAGCTTTTGAATTGGAAGTTAGAGTAAGTGAAGGGGTAAATGTTTCAGAAATGTGTGTAGGTGTTGGCAACGGGATGTGATCATGTATGTGAACTTTCCTTGATTTTGGGCTTTTGTACAGAATTCTTGAACAAAAAGGTTGAGAGGTATGAGTCTCTGTAAGTAGTGTTCATTTATTTTTCCATCTACTGTACCAGAACTAAATCTAAACTGCATTTTATTATAAGGAAATACTGCTTTTCACTTGAACCGTGAAATGCCTTAAGAGCAAAAAAAAGAATGAAACTTATTTTGATAGCAGAATGAAATGTTTGGTATAAACTGCATTTTTTTTCTTTTTCTGAGCATTATTTATGGTAGATAAACATGAGTTTTGAATTAGAAAGCTGTTTCTTGCCCCCATGTATCCCATTATTGTATACTAACTTTAACCCTGCCCCTAACCCCAGGTCTACACTTCAAGGTTCTAAACACCCTTTTCTTGACAGTACCACTAACAAAAAAAACAAAAAAAAAAAAAACAAAAACCTTTGTGAAATATGTATCCCTTCCACAGTCCTTACTGTAATCCTAATACTAAAGCACACACTCAACCCCTCAATTTAAGTACTCAATCCCTTAAGTTTAACATTGAATATTCACCACTGTGACAATTTCTGACTTCAGTCATCATATCACTCAACCAGTTTTGTCCTCAGAAAAAATTGTCAGTGAAAGTTAAGTTTGAAATGCAACAAATCCATTTCAAATGATGCTTGTGTCATTTCTGTGCACCATGTGAAGCTAAACTGTTGTTGTTTGTCTTTCGGCTTTTTCCCGGTAAGGGGTCGCCACAACGGAACTCCGGTCCGCTAATGATTGGCAGTAGATTTTTTACGAAATGCCGAGGTGCAAGCTCGACGCCCAACCTTCAATGAAGGCACGCCTATTTACGCACGCATGTCTTTCGAACGCTACCCTACCGCGGGGAGGACATGCAGACTCCATACAGAAGGCACTCCCTAGCCAAGCTGAAAATCGAACGGGAGAACCTCTTACTGTGAGGTAACAATGCTACTGCTGTACCACCGCGGAATGATGTGAAGCTGAAGCTAAACTGTGATCTTCACAAATAGGAACTTTTCATTTTCTTGGTAAACCACTTCAGGTCATGATAACTGTTACTGAGGTCTTCTTTAATGAAGTGTTTATTTCACATTGTAAAAGTACAGTTTACTTTAAGAATGTGCTATCAGAAAAGTTATTAAGCCATTCAGCTAACTCTTCAGAATTCTTTTCAGTCATTTGAAGATTAATAAGAGAGAGAACTAGAAGTGGCTAGATATGCAAGCAGTAATGTTTTCACAGTTAAGATAACTGGACAGCAGCCCATTAAATAACTATTGGGGTGCAGCATATATGCAGAGGTGTACAGCTGCACTGGGCACTGCACCTCACTTGCAAGATATTTAGTTTAGCAATATTCCCCATGGTCTTTAAACAGTTTACAAATGGAATGTAAAGGACATGGGTTGTTTTAGGAGAACACAAGATTAATGTTAACATCCTGGAGATTTTTGTCTGACTTTGCTACCAGATATAGTTTTACATAGCTTACAAGCTTATCCAAGTGTTTCACAAAAAAAGCTTTTAAAATTCTGGTTCACTTAATGAAATATTTTACAACCATTAACTCTGAGTGGTAACTTGTTAATCTGATGTTATCCTAGTCACCATTCATCATGTATGGGTCTAGGATCCGACAATGGATCCGAGCAGGCACATTTAGACAACAGCTTACCTTAAGCTCCTTCCCTCCCACAGTGCTCTGCTGCCCTCTACTCCCTCAGATCTCATTTGTTGCTTAGTCACTCAGATGCAGATTGCTCAGCTCCTCATAGTTTTCTGTAAGTGACTTTCTAATTTGGATTTTCTTGCTAGTTTTTAGCTGTTAAGTTTAATTTCTCTAGCCTAGTTATTAGTAACCTTTTTCTTTCCCCTCCCGTTGATCGTTGGTCTTTCTTAGTCATCTGTTGTTTTGGTTTTCTACTTTGGCGCCCTTTTCTGTTGTCTAGTTTAGTGGATTGGGAACCCCTTTTTCTGACTCCCTCTTTGGTTCTACTGTAATTTTTCCTGACTTTTTGTTAAGTATTTGTTGAGACTTTATAGTTTTAGTGATTTATTAGTAGTTTTCTGCTTAGTTGCTGGACAGATCCCAGGGCTTTTGGACTTAAAGCTTGTTTTTTTTCCCTGACTCTTCTTTAAACCTTCCCTTTGGTTTTGGTTGTTTCCAAGTCTGACAAGCCTTTGGGGTTCAAGAGGCGCTTGTTGTGTGGGCGGAAGGTGCCTGTTTTTGACTCGCACGAGGAGTGCCTCTACTGTTTTGGCGCTGGCCACCTGGATGTTAAATGCAGCATTTGTGCTGCATTCAACCCCAGGGCCCTGGTCGACTGTCATAACAAGCTCCTTCTAAAATGCATGGTTCAGGGGGGCTCTTTGGTTAAGGAATCCTCCTCCAAGCTGGAAACCTCTGGACATAAGAGGAAACCTTTTTCTTCTTCCTTGAGGGAAGTTTCCTCTAAGAGAGCTAGGCTGTCACATCTCAGATCCAACTCCAGTTTTGCGGTGTTTAATCCGAGGGTCTCGGATCAGAAAATTTCTAGAGGGTCCACTCCCGGATCCAGGGCTTCTGCTCCTAGCCCTTCGGATCCAAGGTCTCCAGATCAAGACCTTTGGATCCGAATCAAAGCAGACCTGCCACACGGGTCTGACCCTTTCGTATCTGAGGGATTCGAGAACTATTTCCTCTGATCTGTTACAGTCAGATCAAGACCCGTGTCGAGTCCCATTCTAATTGAGGATCTTCCTTCAGATCCTGTGGGGGGAGATAAGTTTATTTTCTCCAACATGTAGGACCCATTCCCCGGACTAGTGAAGAAGACCCTCGGGGTCTCGACACAGGTGTCCATCTAGGTCTTGGCTTCCTCCTGATCCACCAGGAGCATCCTGCCCTCCGATATGGACAGGATGACGCGATCCTTCTTCAGAGCCCAAACAAACTGGGTCTCTTTGCTTCCCCAGCCCACAGGATCGGGGAACCTTCTCTCACTCCCTGGCATTCTTCTCCTCGTCCGACCCCCCCCCCCCCGTGTTTGGACTTAAGGGAGCTGATGCCCAGCAAGGAGGTGATGGGGACTAATGGGACCTATCTTATCCCTACCCCATCAGAGTCTATGGCCAGCTCTGCTCCCCTTCCCCCGGGAAAGGCTGGGCCACTGGTCTGGGTTGTCGCCCTGGAGTCCATGGCGACTGGGTCGGGTTTGGGCTTTTCTGACCGTTTTCTGCCCCTCGGTGCTTTGGCGCTTGATAGCTCTGGACTGGCACTTTCCAGAGGGCTGGAGGTTCTGGTAGAGTCTGCTCCCTCCTCATTTGGGGAGTTAGCAGCAGAGGGGGAGGGGGCATCATCCAGTCCCTCCCCATTTTGGGTAGTGGAAAGATCCCTCTCTGCTGCCAGAGTGGCCTCCCCAACTCGCTGTGCTCCATCCCAACCCCAGAATTTGAGCAGACCCTCTCATCCTGTTCCCAGTCAGCCCATCTGATTTAGCCTTCAAGGGGGAGTTTCCCCCATAGGGGTCCCCACCTCTTCTGAGTCTTCCCCCAATCCTCCCATGGAGGAAGCGTCTCGGAGAAGGACATGTAAGAGGAGATATCTGGACTCCCCGATGGAGTTTGTAATGGAGGACACTGATGTCGATGAAGAGGACAAGTCCCCAAGGTCACAACCCGAGGATGTGTCCTTTGGAGGCATACTGCAGATTCTAAAGGCCAAGGGTGGTTCATCTGCCCAGCACCCATCCTGTGAGGAAACCGTGTTCCTGGAGGCTTTTGCTATGGGCCCATCTAGCTCTTGGGTGTCGCCCCTGCTGACCCATTGATCAACCTTATTGCCAGCAGGACCTGAAAGGAACCCGGTACAAGCCCACCGTCAGAGAAGGCCTTTTAGTCCAAGGCAGTTCCAGTTGATGCGATTGTGGTGACTGCCCCCACCAAGAAAGACTTGGCAGAGCAGAGTTCATCTTTCCGTCCTCCCAACTGTGAATCGAGAGCATTGGACAGATTTGTAAAGTGGGTGATCACAGCGGCGTCTTTTAGCCAGCGAGCTCTGAATTATGACTCATTTTACTCTTCTCCAGAGGCATTTGATAAAGGAACTCACCACTTCCCTATCAGTGTCCATGCCTGTGGAGGACTTTAAGTCCATCTCTCCCAAGCTGGCCACTCTTACGTCAATAGCTAATTTTTCCATGAGGTTATTATCCAGTGCTGCAGAGGGTTCTTCATGGGCAGCAGATACAGGCATTGTCATCAGGCATCATGGCTGGCTGCATTTATGTGAGTTTTCAGAGTTCTTTAAAGCGTCATTCACCAACCACCTTTCGATGGTTCCACTTTCTTTGGACCACACATTAAGGAAACTTTGACCCGCAGCGTGTAAGAGGGGAAGACGCTGTAGGGGTCATATTCTCCACTCCCCAAAGGTCCTTCTCCAAGACCCAAAAGAAGAACAGGAAAATGTGGTTCCACAAGTCACAGTCTTCCTTTCAGGAAGCTCAAGAGGATTCCTCTTCCAGAAGATGGGGAGAGGTTTTTCCATGAGGTTATTATCCAGAGCTGCATAGGGGAGAGGTTTCAATTGTCGACACCGCTGTAGAGGCAGAGGAGGCCCACAAAACCAAGGTTCCCGGGAGTCCTTCTCTGAGAAACCATTCCAGCGCCCTTGAAGCATTGCCCGACTGTCCCTCCCTGGAGGCAGTTAAGGTTGGGGATCAGTTAGCTTTGCACCCTTTAGCCTGGGCAAACATTACAAATGATCAATGGGTGCTAAGAATCCTATTCAGTGGCTACTACATTCCCTTTTTAAACCCCCTGTCAAGAAGCAAAACTCTCCCAGACATGCCACCAGTCAGAGATTTAGCCTGCCTAGAGGTCACCACCCTCAACCAAAAAATAGTCATCCAAAAGGTCTCCATAGGACAGAGAGGATTCAAAACTTACTTTCACTTCTTTTTGGTACCCAAGAAAATGGGGGATCTACGTCCCATTCTGGACCTCAGTCAGTTAAACCTGGCAGTCAAGAAGTCGAAGTTTTGGATGGTCACTGTACAGTCCATTTTGTCTCTTATTTATTTTATTTTATTTTTTATTTTACATTTGTTAACCGGGAGAGTCCGACTGGATACATGTCCATTTTCAGCGGAGGCCCGGGGAGAAAAGCTCCAAGTACATAACAGACATATGAACATTGTTAATGCAAAAAAAGGAAGATAGTTGAGTTCTAAATACAATATAAAGATACATCACATCTTGGGAAAAAAAAAAACAACAGCAGCATATAAAAATACATAGGTCAGTTACAAAGGCGAGGCGCCTTGTTAAAAAGCGGTTAAGGATAGTGAGGTAAGAGAAGGGTAAATGATAGTGGTTAATCAGGTTTGGAACAGGGACATTGCCAGAGAGTATTGAGATGGGGTTTAAGCTTTTTTTTGAATTGTAGGAGTGAGGGTTCTGAGGTGAGCATGGTCGGTAGGGAGTTCCACATTTTACCTACAAAGTTTGAGAATAGAGAATCCCCAGCAGAATTACTGGCTTTGGTAGTTTGGAGGAGCGTAAAGATTGCAGGTTAATATAGGGGTGAATGATGTTTTTCAGAGCTGGTGTTTTCTCTGGGTGATACAGTATCTGGTGAGCCGTTTTGAGTTGGTTGAAATGGAGTTGGCTGGAAAACTCTAACCACCCTAGTTGCTTCAAGTTAGTGCAGTGGTGCGTTCTAAAGGTGGAATTTGTGGCAAATCTAACTATGTGATTGTAACAAGAAGCAAGTTTGTTAAGGGTTGTCTTGTTTAGGTTTGTAAAGAGGGGGGAGGCATAGAAAAGAGTTGATAGTAGGTGTGTGCTGGCAATTGTAATTTTAGCGTGAGGAGTGAGAAAGTGTTTTACTTTATAGAGAGCCAAGCTTTTTATTGACGGTTTTGATGGTAAGATTGAAATGGGTGTCAAATTTAAGGGAGTTATCAATGGTAACACCTAATAGCTTTGTGTGAGCTTCTGGTGATATAGTGATTCCATTGGAGGATGTAATAGAGAAGGTGGGGGTAGAGTCTTGTTAGTGGGTGAGAAAGTAAGTAGTTTTGTTTTGTTGGGGTTGAGAACTAGTTGTCGACTTGAGAACCATTTTTCTATTAGGTTGAAGGTGTCTTGGGTTGAAGCAGTGAGGTCTGCCAGGTTGGAGGCAGTGCTGATGATAGTCGAATCATCTGCATATTGAATGCATGTGGCATGGGGGTGATTGTGGGCAGGTCATTAACAAAGATGGTGAAGAGAAGAGGGCCAAGAATAGATCCTTGGGGAACTCCAAGTGTAACAGGTAGGCATGTAGATAATTTGTCCTGCCATAGAACAGCCTGTTGCCTATTGGACAGGTAGGATTGGAACCATTTCAGCGTGGAATTGCTGAGTGATAGTTTTTAATGTATGGAGGAGTTGAATGTGGTTCACCATATCAAAGGCCTTGGAGAGGTCTAAGAAAAGAGCAGATGATAGTTTATTATTGTTTCTGAAGTTATTGATGGTATTAGAAAAGGATAGTAGGGCTGATGTGGTACTGTGATTTGGCCTGAAGCCATGTTGGGAGTTAGCTAGAATTTTATTTTTGGTGAGGTGTTCCATCAGTTGTTTGTGGACACACTTTTCCATAATTTTGGCCAGGGGTGAGAGTATAGCTATAGGTCTGTAGTTGGTTAGCTCTAGTGAGCTACCACCTTTATGGAAAGGAATAATGTGGGACATTTTCCATATGGAGGGGATGAAGGCTTCTGACAAGGTACGGTTTATGATTATGGAGACTGGATAGGAAATGGCCTCAGCTGCTTTTTGCAGAAACTCAGCTGGGAGAAGGTTAGCTGCTAGCTTAGTGGGTTTTAGTTTTTTAAGAAGAGATGTTATAAAGGATATGGGTACTGGATCGAAGGTAAATAGATCTGATGTAGTTGTAGTATTCTGCTGGAATGGGTAGTGGAGTGGGCTGGTTGTTTGTTTGAATTGTGTGGCCAGGGATTGTATAGTTTCTGTGAAGAAACTATTGAATGTGTTAGCAATGTTTGCAGGGCACTGTTGTTTGCAAGTTGTTGGAGTGGGGGTGGTTGCCTGGCCTGGGTGCAGGAGCTTGTTTAAGCCTGCCCAGAATTTTTGTGGATTATTAAGGTGTTTGTGTTGGAGGTGGAGGAAGAAGTTTTTTTTTAATTTAAGATCATTCTTTTAGTTTCATTTCTAAGTTGCCAGAAGGTTTGGTGGGAGTGTGGGTCTTTAGAGGTATGCCATGTGACCCACATCTTGTTTCTAGATAGGATTTTGGATTTTGTTTCCTTAGAGAGCCATGGTGCGGTTTTGGTTTTAGTTCTAATGGACCGTATTGGAGCATGGGAATCTAGAATCTTGAGGAAGGTGGTGTTGAAGTAGATAACTGCCTCTTCAAGAGGAAGAGACTTGAGTATTGTCCAGTTGTGGGCTTTAAGTTCAGTTTGAAAAATGGAGGCGTTGAATTTATTATTGTTCCTGATTTTTTTATGGTTGTAAGAAGGGGGTGATTTTCTTGAATTTGATAACATAGGTGAGTAAGTGATCACTCATGTCCTCTGGGTGAGTACCTGCTGAGTACTGGTCAGGATCTTTATTAGTAAGGATCCAGTCCAGGATGCTGTCTTTGTTTTGGGGTTTACCTAGTCTGGTAGGAGTGGATATGAGCTGAGAAAAGCCATGTAGATTTATGCTGCTAGATGGGGAGCTAGATGAGAAGGAATTCCAATCGATGTTGAAGTCACCTAACACTATGGATTCCTGGAGGTGAGTTTGAGTTAACCAGTGGAGAAAGTCCTCTAAGGTTTTGTTATTATTGTTGCCTGGGGGGATGTAAATACATGCTATATTATGCTTTTATGTTTGTTTGGTTGAAGTTTTACAAGTAGAATGGCATTGTTTGTTAGGAGGGGTTGTGGAGAGGCAAGGGAGATTTGTAATGTATTTTTGTAGAGTATGGCTACACCGCCACCTTTATGAGTTATTCGGTCTGCTCTTAGTATATCATACCCTGGTGGGATTATCTGTGTGTCTTTCGTACTTGGTTTAAGCCAGGTTTCTGTGAGACATAGTAGGTCTGGGGAACAAGTAGCTAAAAGGGCATGTAGGTTGTGAATCTTATTGTTTACACTTCTGATGTTTAGATGACAGGTCAGAAGAGAGTTAAAGGGTCTAGAGTTTAGATTGAGAAGTGGAAGGGAGGATAGGGTGGAATTACAATTGAGTGGAGGGGAAGGGCCAGGGTTGGGGTGAATATCACCATCTGTGGCTATTCTGTGATTCGGAGTGGTAATGAATTTGACGGCTTTGAGTACAAGTTTGTAGTAATGTTTATCATTTGGCCTAATATTGGTAGGTTTGATAATTACATAGTGTTCGAGTCCTAACAAGGTGGGTGAGTAGAGAGTTGAGTCATGGCCTCTGTTGTTAATTATGGGTGAGGGGTTGGTTTGGTAGCCTGGGTGGTGGAAGCCTATGTAAGACCAGGTTTCATATAGGGTAGCTAGGTAAGGGACAAGTAGGAGGGGAAAAAGAGTTAGTATGATAAGCTTCCTGGGTGGTGTCATATTCCGTTTGATCTTAGAGGGTGGTAGTGAGGTACAGGAAGTTAGTGGACAGTAGGGGGAGTGGTTTGAGGTTATAAAAGTATGAGTACTGAAGGCGGGTGGGAATAGGGGGCAGGGCGGGGTTTACACTAAGCCACTAGAGCCCAGGTTTCAAGATGTAACTCCTGAATAATTAACTTGCAGGTGAGTAATCTCATCTAAACAAACACCAGGTTCAATGCCTATGCTTTGGGAGCTTGTTTTTACAATTTTATAGCAGTTTGCCTTAGTTTTAGAGTGTGTTCTGTAGTTTAAGTGGAGTATATGCAAACAAGCTTGGATTTTTTGTTTGGGTAAGCCTAGGGAGATTTGTGCTAGTGCTGAGGGCCCTTAAATAATACTTTACTTTAAAGTCTATACTAAAATGACCAGATAATGACCTGTTTTGTTTTACAGGTTGTGGGCAAAAGTAGAGTAGTCACCGAAAGGCTAAGTTCTTTTCTGCCTTACGCTGTGCAGGGAAGACCTGGGAGGGATAGAGAGAGAGCTTGATTTCAGAGGCAGTCAGAAGCAGCTGTGTAGCTTAAACAACATTAGACTACCCGAGGAAACCCCTAAACTATGTTAGTAAAATCTTCACATATCTTTACATATAGCATAAATCATTATAACACATTAGCATTTTACTGCAACAGTGCCTTATGACTGAGAGTCAAAGAATGTTAAATGTTGAATATCCTGCTTCTCAAAAAATATACAGAAGGCTCTCAATTTTCACTCTAATGAACAGCTCTGCAAAGAGCTTGTCATACTAAAGTCTGGTTACCAAACACATTTAGCTATAGAGACACAACTTAGCTTTAAAGAAACAAGTAGCTGCAATATTCATGCCATTCAATACTGCATTATGTAGCTATGTAGCAAAAAAGTTACATCAGTTACTATTAAATCACACAATTCAACTTAAATACATTTAACAGTCTATTAGGAACAATGAATAACAGCTTAATACATACCTCAGGAGGTAGAGGCCGGTAACAAGGTCCTACAGCACTAGGAATTTGAAATTAAAGGCACCAGACAAGGGTTATTTCAAACCTTTGTAACAGGGATAGAATGGGGGTGGGGGGTTTACACTAAGCCACTAGAGCCCAGGTTTCAAGATGTAACTCCTGAATAATTAACTTGCAGGTGAGTAATCTCATCTCTCTTCTGCACAAGAATGACTGGATGTGCTCTGTGGATCTCCAGGACACGTACTGTCATATCAAAATAGACAGGTGTTCCAGGAGATTTCTCCACTTTCGCTTAGGGGACTGTCACTTCCAATTCAGAGCCCTGCCCTTTGGACTCATCACAGCCCCCTGGGTGTTCACCAAATGCATGGCAGTGGTGGCAGCTCATTTCAGGCTGCAGGGATTCCAGGTGTTTCCCTACCTCGACTATTGGTTCCTTATAGCTCCCACAAAGCATCAGCTGGTGGGGAACACATGCTTTTTTCTTCATCTCTTTGATAAGTTGAGGATAACATTGAATCTGGCCAATTCTTCCGTGGCCCTGTCTCAGCATCTGGAATTCATAGGCACTCAGCTGGATACTATCTTGGAGAATGCAGCTCTTCCTCTCTGACATGTGCTTCTTATCCGATCTCACATTCAGACTCTTCTGGAGCAAAGTCATCCTCCAGCGTCACTCATTCTCAGGGCTCTAGGTTCTATGGCAGCAGCCATTTATCTGGTCCAGCTGGCCAGATACTACATGAGAGTGCAACAGTAGACCCTGGCGCTCCAGTGGTCCACCCTTTCTCATCCCTTGTCAGTCCCTATTCATCTCACTCTGATTTGTTGGGGACATCTATCATACTGGATGCATTCCCGGGACCAACTAGCAGGAAAGTCATTTTTTCCCCTGGTTCCGATGGCCACAGTGACCACGGATGTTTCCCTCCTAGGATGGGGGAACACTTCCAAGTGTGGGCCCATTCAGAGACCAAGCTGCACATACATGTCCTAGAGATGTGAGCAGTCCTTCTCTCGTTGCAAGCCTTTCTGGATTGCCTTCCTGTGGGGACAGTAGCAGTTCACACAGACAACATGGCTGTTGTATGGTACATAAACAAACAAAGGGGCACATGTTCTTATCTGCTTTGTTGAGAGGCCATGAGGGTTGAGGAATGGACAATGTCCTCTGGGCGCTTTCTCCTTGCAAATCACATTCCCACAGCATCCAACATGCTGGTGGACAAGCTGAGCAGGGCTATTCTGACCCCTTATGAGTGGTCCCTGAATCCTTCAGTGGCAAAGCAGATCTTCAGTCGGTGGGGCCAACTGAGCTGCGATCTGTTTGGATCCCCTATCTACCACAAATGCAACAATTAATTCACCTTGATCCCCCCAGAGGGGGAATCCCCTAGGGACGCTCTGATTCACAATTGGCCTGTGGTTCTCCTTTATGCCTTTCCACCACCATCATCATCATCATCATCATCTTCTTTCGGCTGTTCCCGTTAGGGGGTCGCCACAGTGGATCATCTTTTTCCATTTCTTCCGGTCCTCTGCATCATGCTCTTTCACACCAACCGCCTGCATGTCCTCTCTCACCACATCCATAAACCTTATCTTAGGCCTTCCTCTTTTCCTGTTACCTGGCAGCTCCATCCTTAGCATCCTTTTCCCAATATACCCAGCATCCCTCCTCAGCACATGTCCAAACTAATGCAATCTCGCCTCTCTTGCTTTGTCTCTAAACAGTCCAACATGAGCTGACCCTCTAATATACTGATTCCTAATCCTATCCATCCTAGTCACACCCAGTGCAAATCTTAACATCTTTAACTCTGCCACATCCAGCTCTGACTCCTGCCTTTTCGTCAATGTTACCGTCTCCAACCCATATAACATAGCTGGTCTCACTACCCTCTTGTAGACCTTCCTTTTCACTCTTATTGGTACCTGTCTGTCACAAATCACTCCTGCCACTCTTCTCCACCCATTCCACCCTGCCTGTACTCTCTTCTTCACCTTCCACACTCACCATTACTCTGAACTGTTGATCCCAAGTACTTAAACTCATCCACCTTTACCAACTCTACTCCCTGCATCCTCACCATTCCTCTACCCTCCCTCTCATTTACACACATATATTCTGTTTTAGCCCTTCTGACCTTCATTCCTCTCCTCTCTAAAGCATATCTCCACCTCTCCAGGGTCTCCTCAATCTGGTCCCTACTTTCACTACATATCACAATGTCGTCTGCAAACATCATAGTCCACGGGGCCTCCTGTCTAATCTCATCTGTCAACCTGTCCATCACCACTGCAAATAAGAATGGGCTCAGAGCTGATCCTTGATGTAATCCCATCTCCACCTTAAACGTATGTGTCACTCCCACCGCAGTCCTCACCAATGTCACACTACCCTTGTACATATCCTGTACCACTCTTACATACTTCTCTGCCACTCCCGACTTCCTCATACAATACCACAACTCCTCTCTAGGCACCCTGTCATATGCTTTCCACAAAGACACAATGCAACTCCTTCTGACCTTCTCTGTATTCCTCCATCAACACTCAGAGCAAATATTGCATCTGTAGTGCTCTTTCCTCGCATGAAACCATACTGCTGATCACTAATCATCACCTCCCTTCTTAACCTAGCTTCCACTACTCTTTCCCATAACTTCAAGCTGTGACTAATCAATTTTATCCCTCTGTAGTTACTGCGGCTCTGCACATCACCCTTATTCTTAAAGATAGGTACCAAAACACTTTTTCTCCACTCCTCAGGCATCCACTTTCCAAAATTTCAAGGGTTCATAGATTAGTACTAAGCTAACTGCCCTTACGAGCCATTTTAAGCCTAGCCAATTATCCCTTGTGAGACTCAAACCCTGCACCTTGTGCTTGCAAGGCAAGCACCTTAACCATTAGGCCACCCTCCCAACCCTGGTTAAAAATTCCACTGCCATTTCTCCTAAGCACCTCCATGCTTCCACTGGTATGTCATCTGGGCCAACAGCCTTTCCATTCTTCATCCTCTTCATAGCTGTCCTTACTTCCTCCTTGCTAATCTGCTTCACTTCCTGATTCACTATCCCCACATCATCCAACCTTCTCTCTCTCTCATTCTCTTCATTCATCAGCCCTTCAAAGTACTCTTTCCATCTACTCAACACACACTCCTCACTTGTAAGTACGTTTCCCTCACTGTCCTTTATCACCCTTACCTGTCGCACATCTTTTCCAGCTCTGTCCCTCTGTCTAGCCAATTGGTACAGGTCCTTTTCTCCCTCTTTAGTGTCCAATCTCTCATACAACTCTCTGTATGCCTTATCCTTAGCCTTCGCCACCTCTCTCTTTGCCATGCGCCTCATCTCCTTATACTCGTGTCTACTTTCTTCATCTCTTTGACAATCCCACTTCTTCTTCTCCAGCCTCTTCCTCCGTATACTCTCCTGTACTTCCTCATTCCACCATCATGTCTCCTTGTCCTCCTTCCTCTGTCCAGATGTCACACCAAGCACCTTCCTAGCAGTCTCCCTTACTAGCTCTGCTGTAGTTACCCAGCTATTCGGTAACTCTTCATTGCCTCCCAGTGCCTGTCTTAACTCTTCCCTGAACTCCACCTCACAATCACCCTTTTTTAACTTCCACCATTTAATACTTGGCACTGCTTTCACACTCCTCCTCCTCTTCTTGATCACCAACATCAGCCTGCAGACCACAATTCTATGCTGCTTAACTACACTTTCCCCAGTCACAGTCACCACTTTGCAGTCTCCAATCTCCTTCAGACTGGCCATCCTACATAGGATATAATCCACCAGTGTGCATATTCCTTCACTCTTGTACGTCACCCTATGCTCCTCCCTCTTCTTAAAATACGTATTCACCACAGCCATGTCCATCCTTTTCGCAAAGTCCACAATCATCTGACCTTCTGCATTCCTCTCCTTGACACCATACCTACCCATCACTTCCTCATCCCCTCTGTTCACTTCACCAACATGCCCATTGAAGTCCGCTCCAATCACAAGTCTCTCACCCTTGGGTACACTCACCACCACTTCATCCAACTCACTCCAAAATTTTTCTTTCTCCTTTCCACCCTTACCCTTAATTCTGAGAGTTCTTCAGAAAGCAAGACTCTTGGGACACAGTTGATCCTCATTGCCCCCTTCGGGCCTCGGCAGGTATGGTTCCCCTCTCCTACGGTCTCATCTGAAGCACCCTCCCTTGGGTGCTTAATCTGGTTCATGATCTGATCTCCCATCAGTCGATCCGTCTACTCGCACATCTGTAGACCCTCCATCTGACAGCTTGGTTTGTCCACTTCCAGTGATTATTGCTGAGTCCAGGCTTGCCATCCCCTGTGAGGGACATTATCCTTGCTTCTCAGAAGTCTTCTACCAAGAGAGTTTACAGAAGTAAGTGGAAGAGATTCTTTTTCTGGGATTGGAATCTCAATCCATTTTCGGCTCCGGTTTCTGACACTCTCCTTTTCTTGCCTTCACTTTTTCAGGAGGGAGGTAATTTCTCTATGATCAAAATCCAGTTAAAAGCAATTTCTAATTTTCATCTCAATAACGACCCTACTTTCTCTTCCCGGCTCTGCAAAGCCTTCTTGAAAGGTGTTTTTTTGTTGCATCCTTCATTCAAGGACCCGTCTCCACTGTGGGCTCTTACTCTGGTATTGCAATCTCTAAAACTAAACCCCCTTTTGAGCTGCAGCATCCTGTGACTTTGTTTCTTTCTTGGAAAACTGCCTGTTTAGTGTCTATAACTTCAACAAAGAGAGTTAGCAGAATTGCAGGCTCTTACCATTAAGCCTCCTTACTTGATATTTCATAAAGATAGTGTGGCCTTGAAACCCAACCTTTCCTTTATGTCGAAAGTGGCCACTGAAGCGAATCTCAATCAATCGATCCATCTTCCAGTGTTCTTCCCTAATTATTGCTAACAAGGGAAAATACAATTTACGTACATTAGATGTTCATTATCAGCTTCATTTCTATTTGCACAGAACTAAGTCTTTTTGCCTCTCAGACCAATTGTTTGTGGCCTTTTCAGTTAACAGGAAGGGCCAACTTATGTTGAAAATTACTATCTCCCAATGAATTTCTCAGTGCATTTCTTACATGTACTCCTCATGTGGTTCTCCTTTGCCTGGACTAGTTAGGGCTCATTCTACCAGGTCATTGACCAGTTCATCTGCCTTTGTAGACCGTCAGTCTTTGGATGACATTTGTGCAGTGGCAATTTGGTCCTCTCCTCATACCTTCATCTCTCATTACAAACTTCACTTAGTTTCTAGAGGAAGGGCTTATTTTGACTCCACTGTTCTTCAGCATGTCCTTCCCTGAGGCCACCTGAGAATTTTGGGTAGCTGAGGACTCTGACCCTTGCATGATGAATGGTGACTAAGATAATATCAGATTAATAGTTATGTGCTCACCATAACTTGGTATCTATGTTATCCATAGTACCCGTTCATCACAGTCCCACCCTCCATCTCACTTCCTGACTGATTGGCAAAAATTTGGTGAACCATGTCTGGTGGCAGGTCTCTTCTGTCTGCCTTCTTTCTTCAGAGCAAACTCAAGCTGAGCAGTTAGAGGGCAGCAGAGCTTTATGGGAGGGGAGGAGCTTGAACTAAGCTGTTGTCTAAGTGTGCCGGCTTGGAGACAGATGACTGATTCTAGACCCATACATTGTGAATGGTGACTATGGATAGCACAGATACCAAGTTATGGTGAGTACATAACTACTATTATGTGCCCCAACTCTTTAATGTCTTATTCAAAATATTTAGCCAGAAAGTGTTAACCACACATCAGAATTATTGACTTTGTGTAGGATAAGGAGTAATCCAAGAATGAAACTAAATTAAGTGAAGTTGTTGTGGCAGATAAAACAGTTTGTTTATTTATTTATTTAATATTTGTTTTACTGGGAGTGTCCGACTGGGCCAGAGGCCCGGGGGGGAAAGCTCCACATACAATATATCAGACAAAAACAAGAATTTACAAGATAAATTGAATTACAATATAGTTACAAAATTACAAAAAATTGCAAGACCATCAGAGTACAAAATTATACACAGTTAAAAAAGTATGATAATAATACACATATGTGGAAATAAGATACTAGATTACTTAAACAGAGCCAGTATGAAACTCCGACAATGATGCAGTGAGTTCTTTAACAGTTGTTGTAGAGTGATACACAATAGTGTGAGAGATATGGGTAAGGAGTACTTAAGTAGGGAATTAGAGTAAGTGTGCTAAGTATTGAGGATCCCAGTGTATGGGTGGACACATTGAGTGTGTTGGTATAGAATCATACTTGGACGATAATAAGAGGTAGGGGAAGTAGTTTTACCAAGGAGAAGTACAAGAGCCCAGCCATTTGTTTTTCAAGTGATCCACGAGGAGAAGTTTGAAATCCTTAGAGTTGTTTGAGCTAACAATAGGTTGAGGGATTGTATTCCAGATTTTGTGATATCTTATGCGAGTATAGTGACTCGGCTAAAGAATTATTTGCCTTAGTGACTTGCAGTAGTAGTTTTTCAGAGGATCTTAGACCTCTGTTGCTACTATATGGTTGTACTAGGTTTTGGAGGTCTGGGCAGTTTCTGGGTTGAGATGTAACTGAGTAGGCAATGGTTAATTGGTTTGTATACAGTAAGTGGGGGGGGGTGCAGTCCAGTTTAGCTCACGTATGGCAGTGCAGTGATGTGTTCTATTGGGGAGATTAAGAGCAAACCTAGCTATTTTGTTATAACAGGCCTCCAGTTTGGTTAATTCTGACTTTATAAGATTTGTAAGTATGGGTGAGGCATACAGGAGGGTGTTGAGAAGGTGTGTTCTGGCTATGGCTTGCCTGGTGGTATTGGTGAGGAATGGCTTGGCTCTGTAGAGGCAATCAAGTTTAATGTGGACCTTTTTATGGTTACAGCTAAGTGTGCATCAAATGTTGGTATGTTATCTATTGTCACGCCTATAAGTTTTGTGTGCTTAGCAGGTACTATTTTTGGTATTATTAGAGCGTAGATGGCCAATGTTGGTTGACTTCCATGGTTTGAGCTTTTTGTAAAGATTATAAGGTTTGTTTTATTTGGGTTAAGTATTAGTTGGTAGTTTGAGAGATATTTCTTGACATCTAAAAATGCACTTTTTGTTGTTTTAAGGAGCTTGGGAAGGGTAGGGGCAGAGCATGTGAGGGAGGAATCGTCTGCATATTGGATAATTGTGGCATTATTTGTAGAAGAGCACAGTTTGTTTATAGGGAATAGTAATGGCCTGAAGATTGACCCTTGTGAGGCACCTATGTTGATAGGTAGTTGGGGGGGGGGGTGTTAGACCACTTGACTGCTTGTTGGTGATCAGAAAGGTAGTTACTGAACCAAGCTAGGGCTGGTTGAGATAGTAGTAGCTTTTGATGTGATGCAGTGTCAGATGCTTTTGACTTGTCTAGGACAATAGCTGAGACAAATTAACCACTGTTTCTAAGTTGGTTAATGGTATTGGTGAAGCTGATTAATGCTGTTGTAGTGCTGTGTTTAGCTTGAAAGCCATGTTGCATCTTAGATACGAGGTTGCTGTTTAGTAAACAACCTAGGAGTTGTTTTTTTATATATTTCTCAAGGATTTTGGCTAGGGGGTATTGCAATTGGTCTATAAGTGGAGAAGTCGGTTGAGGGTCTTCCTTTGTGTAGTTGGATTATATATGAGGTTTTCCATAGTTTGGAGACATATTGTTCGAGGATGGAACGATTAATTAGAATGGTGATGAGATATGCTATGATATTTGCTGTAGTTGTGAGGTATTCATTGGGGAGTTGGTCAGCAGCAGGGGATATGGGTTTTAGCTTAGTTAGAAGTTATCTGATAGTGTCTGCATTTACTGGTTTGAATGTAGAAGAGTTTATTGGGGATCCTGGGGGAATTGTTTGTGAGATGGAGTTATCATTTTTCATTAGTGCTAGTATAGAGTTTATAAAGTGGGTGTTACATTGTGTGGCTGTAGAATCAGAGGTGTTTTTGTTGGTGGGAGTTGGAGTGTTACTTTGTCCTGGGTTGAGGAGCTGTTTTATTGTACTCCATAATTTCTGAGGATTGTTTTGTTGTTTTTGTTGGAGTGTTGAATTGCAAGTTTGTCATTTTTTATTTGCTTTTTGGCCTGGTTTCTAAGTTTATGATAGGTGATCTGAGATGTTATAGTTTTAGTAGCTTGGTATTGGTATCAAGCTTTGTCCCTTTGTTTGAGGAGTTGCCTTGTTTCTTTTGATGGCCATGGGAGCCCTTTAGATTTGGTATGCATCTTTTTTAGGGAAGCCAGAGAATTTAGGATGTTGAGAAATGTCTGATTAAAGAATTCTACAGCTGAATCTAGGGGGAATTGTTTAAGTGGAGACCAGTCACATTTTTCCAGAAGGGAGTTAAAGAGGTCTGGACAAAAGATTCTTTTTTGTCTAATGTGTTTGTACTTGGTATTTTTTGGGATATTGGTTCTTTGCCGTATTAGGTAGGTGCGCTGATGATCACTTAGACTGTCTGGGAGATTGCCAGAGTTTGTGCAGAGATTAGATTTATTTGCTAGGGTCCAGTCGAGTAGGGTTTGTTTTCCATTTATTTTGTCTGTTCTGGTTGGGGAGGATAGCATACAGGAAAGTCCTTACAGATTAATAAAGTTGGATGGGTTTTCTAATGAGCAGGTGTTCCAGTCGAAATTGAAATCTTCCATAACGATAGTCTCCTGAGTGAAAGTAGAGGAGGTTTTCAATCTTTAAGTGGTTATCACCTGGTAGGAAATAGATGGCAAACATTGTGATGTGTTTTGGGGGGTTGAGTTGCAGACAGATGGTTAATATCTTTGCAATGGAGAATTCTGGGGATGTATAATATAATTGCATTACTTTTAAAGGGTTTTTGTACATTATGGCAACTCAACTGCCAGGTTTTTGTAGTATGTCACATCTGAGAATGTTGTACCCTGGTGGGAGGATTTCTGTTTCTTGTAGCTGTGGTTTGAGCTAAGTCTCAGTTAGTATAACTAAATCAGGAGAGTATAATGTGAGGGTTGCATGCAAATCATGGATTTTATTCAGTACGCTTCTAAGGTTCATATTTGAAATGAGAAGATTAGAAGTGTTGTTGGCTAGGTTGAGGAAAGTTTGAGTACTGGGTGTTGAGGGGGTATTTGGTTTGTAGTATGGGGGGATTTGGAGGACAATTTATATATTTTGCATAGTAGGTGTTGTGTTTTGTCTGTTTGGGCATATCTAAAGGTGAAGAGTGCTGAAGACTTTGTTGTAGAGGTGTGCTGATATATTAGTTATTGTTGGAGAGTGAGTAATGGAATGAGGAATAGTTGGTGAGGGGTAGTGAATTATTTGTTGATGGAGATAGGAGATGCAGTGGTATGTGATGGTTAATAATAGGGTGAGTAATGTATGTACGTAAATCATTTTGCTATCTTTTGAGGTACTGAATAGTGTAATTGTAGAGAGAGTTAAGTATACATGTGTATGTTAAGGGATTAATAAGA
This sequence comes from Protopterus annectens, assembly GCF_019279795.1. Classification (NCBI taxonomy): domain Eukaryota; kingdom Metazoa; phylum Chordata; order Ceratodontiformes; family Protopteridae; genus Protopterus; species Protopterus annectens. Next base: position 504,910,842 of record NC_056737.1, read on the forward strand.
CCATTGAGATGGCAGGTGTGGGAGGAGAGGGGAGGTAGACCTGATTGGTTGATTGGAGGGGGTGTGGTTTGAGGTTAATTGTAAGTTTAGTAGTAATAGGGGTGGGTGGGAATGGGGATAGGGGAGTGGAGGCAGCCCGAGTGGGGTTGAACCAAGGCCGTGAAATTGACTGTGAAAGAGCTGCTGTAAAACCAATCAGTAAGACACCAAAATCCCATTTTCAAGTATTTTATTTCTCAGCTTCTTTACTGTTTGTTTGTATTTTTATGCTAAGAAAAGGTTCCTCTTTAATGTTAATTTATGTTGTAAGACTGTTGGCTTTAACTTGGTAGTCCTAGTAAATTCAGTAGAATTTTTACGACATGAGGGGAGGTTTGGAAAATTGTTACGCTATACTGATTTTCCAGTATACAGATCACTGAAGCTAAAAGCAATTAGAGAATACGCCAGTAATGGGGGGGAGGTGTTATATAGATAGACAGCTAATATTTTCACATAAAATGATATGTCTTTATGCCTACCCATTCAACACTTGTATCAGCCTTGAAATGGCAGGAGTGATAAACCCTCAAAATCCCCTAAGCCAGCTCCATGATGCGTATGACTGAAGTCCTGGCTGTGACTCAAGTTAACCTGTACTTGAATAGTAGCTATGAGTGTTGGAAGAGCAAAATATAACTGAACAGGGATGGGAGTCTTAGGCTGATGTCTGCTAATCCATCTTGGGACAATGGAGATGGCCAAGTCCTGCTATGTGAGCACCCTATGAGGAAAGGATTGAAAGTAATCTTAATGTGCAAAAAGATTTATCAGTGCAAGACTGCTGCGAACCATATAGACTCCAGTTGGGCATTGCGTATGTGCAGAAGTATATAGCTGCACTGGGCACTGCACCTTATTTGCCAGTCAAAAGGGAGAAAGGCTGCTACAATTTTTTGAAAAAATTTAGGCCCCTGTGGTATGATGGCTACTGTCCCTTGCTTTCATCAGTCCTTGCCTCATTCTGGAAGAGGGGAGGAACCAATGGATCCTTCAGGGAGAAATGCTCAACAGTTGCATACTTGGAAGGGAAGCAAGTACTAAAATGATGATACGTAAAGGCTGCCTTTAAAGTAGGTCATTGTTTTGCTTTCCCCGCCAGAAGATTGGTTGGAGACTTGATGCAACACCCCAAATTCTTTTCTGTGGATTATTAAAGCACCTGTCAAAAATGTTGCTTCATTATTTTTATAAATTTTCTTTAACTGCTCCATTCGTGGTAGAGGTTGTAGCTTTATCTCTGTTGCAGGTAATTGAATAGTTTTGCTATTCAGCGTAAGTAGTTTAGGTAGAAGGATGAGGAAGCTGCAAGTAGTGATGCATTAGGGAAGTTTAAGCACTGCTGCTGTCAAAGAAACATGGGTCATTGACAAGGGTTTGGGCATAGGTCATTCAGGATGGAACAGGAAGGGAGAGATGCTGTGAAATAGTAAACTTGTGTCAGGGAAAGCATCAAATTTGAGGTCACAAGAAGAAGACTGCTCTTGAAGGGGTCGAGCTAAAGGACAGGGTCATTAACTATTACATACACCTTGGTGATTGGTGATTATGATGGAAGGTGCTGATGGACTGATTACATGTGTGAGCCCCCTGACTTATCTTGAGACGAGGAATAAGGGAATGAGGTTGGAAGAAGGTGTAATGTGGGAATTTGACTCTGCCAAGATCAAGTGCCATGTTAGAGAATGTAGCAACAGTTGATTGAGATATTGAATCAACTGATGTGGGACTGTAACAGAAAGAATATAATTCTATATGTGGCCTAACTGATGAGGTCAATAAAGTCCAAATAAAGGCTACAGTAGTGACTGTGGGATAGGATGGTAAGACTACAAAGATGTTATGGTGTGGAACTTTAGGGGAAGCAGATTGTCCTGAGCTTGGGGAGGTGGTCAGAAGTAAGTTGGGTCTTTTGCAAATTGTAGGTGTAACCAGCGATAACAATGTGTTGTGATGGAGTATCCTGGGCTATGAATTGGGGGGAAGTGGTTGAGAAAGAGGTAAATAGAAATGGCAATTGGCAGCATGGGATTATGAGGCTATGAATTACAAGAAAAGAGAGTATGCAAGAGGAGGAAGAAAATAAGGTGAAAGGCAGAGAAAACAGCTAAAAAGAGATGCATAGAAAGCCATCAGTAGCACAAGTCTGAATACTTTGCTTCTGTCCTACAAAAGAAAACAAGGATATGGCCTCATCCAACTGGTAGGGAGTTTTTGCAAAGTCAGAAGAGCCGTGAATAAATAGTATTGAAAGAGGGAGAAAATGGAAGGTGACCTGTCTATTTTAAGGGAGGATAAAGCTTGGTGATTGGAATGGGGTGCTTTCCAACATCATCTGGAATCTTGCCAGTGTTAGGATAGAGCTCCTAACAAAGATGTTCATCTGATCACTTGCTTCAGGAGTGGAAGACATTAAGTGTAGTATCCTTACAGAAGGAGGGAGGAGGAAAATTTGGTATCTGTAGACTTGTTAGCCAAACAACAGTGAAATGGAGTCATGATTAAAATCTAACAGAAAGATTTTAATTCTTTCTAGAGGATAGCGGTATCCAGAACCACAGCCAGCGTGGATTTGTGCATAGAGGGAACTAGCTGTCCAACCTACTGCATTTAGTAAACGGGTAACAGGAGAACTTAACAGGTAAGTCAGTAGACATGGTATCCCTGGGCTATGCACAGAAAGCTACTAGGAGGCTTCAGAGTTTTGGTGTGTGGTGGGCGGATCCAAGACTGAGGAGTTAAATTTGCCCAAGTTTGAAGGGTATGAGCCTGACACACTCTTGTAACAAGGACGTCATTGGAAACATTAAATAACTATTGGGGTACAGCACATAGCCCTAGGTGTAGCAGTCTTCACTGTGTTTGAAGAAGAAGCTGATTCAGTTCTGAGTTTCTCTACTGTGGGAAGCCTGAAAAAGTGAGCAGAAAGGTGAATGCTTATTTTTTGGACACAAATGCAAATTACTGTGGCTAGCTTACATTGGTATTAAGTTTTAGTCAGGGTAGTGTAAAGGATTATAAAAGAGCTAGAAAAGGAGTGCTGAGGGTTGAGCACATCTGAACTGAATGATCAGATGCTGTCAATGAAATAAAGTAAAATAAAAATGAAGGAAACTGAGCATTTCGAGGTTATGCCACAGCTTGAATGTTGTGTGTAGTTCTGGAGGCCGTATAAGAAGGGCATCTGATTGCTTGATGCAGTTCAGAGAAAAGCCAGTGGGGGGCATGAGAAACCGGGCAAGATTTTGGTTTACGTGTTCATGCAAGGAGTTGTGAAGGGATCAAGATGCACAGGAATGACAGAGGATAGACAGAGAATGGAGCACAGGCAGGACATTGTAAGGACTTGACTTCTTTATGGCTCCGTGAAAGCTTTTTTTCATGGCGAAGGATAGTGGACTTATGGGTGTTTGAAATGCATTCAGGTAGGTATGGGACAGATTAAGAAAGGGCGAAGGGAAAGAATGGACAGGATGGTAAAATGTTAAATACACTTAAAAAAATCAGACTGAAAAGACAAATTCTTTTCCTTCTGCCATCTAGAACATTTGATGAAAAATTAGACTTTAACTAGCAGATCTAGAACCCAAGGAGTCAGCTGGGGAAAATCAAGACTGAAGAGCCAACAGCCAGCTGTTCCACCTGGGAGAATAGAGTGTGATTTTCTACAACAAAATCATCTTGTGGACATGACAAGGCTAAAGCTGGATGCATAGGGCAATCTTAGGCATAAGAAAAGTGACTGGATGAGTACAGTAGGTAACAATCATGGGTCTTGAACTCTTCACCAGGTTTTTGTCAGCACTGAGGCTTCATTATCCTTTGTAGCACATTTGCCATATCAAAAGCAATAACAGATGCGACAGTGAAGAATGGTGGTGGTGGTGGGGGGGGGGGGTCATATAGTCAGCTCTCCATCCATTCCTCCACTATTGTAAATATAATTTTTTGACATAATAGTGGGGGCAGAAAATGGAATTTGCAAGCAAATGTAGGCAAGAGCCTGCTGAGTCTGTGTGAAGACAGCACATTGCATAATTGCATTGAGTATGAAATGTTTTTGTTGGTGACAGTCACCCTGTGTTCATCCCTTGCTAGCCACTATTTTCGAAAGGCTAGCCCCCTCCCCAGGAGGGAGACAATCTTATACTCCATTACTTGAGGTGATTTTCTAACATATGGAAAGCAAATGGATGAGTAGTGTACTGGGTGTGGATTAGAGTTGCAGGTTGGTCAGGGCAGCAGATGTGTACACTCACTCTGGTTGCATTAATTTCATTGTATGTTGGTTAACGTTTTGATTTTGTTAATGGGCATATTCTTCATCTCCTATTATTCCATACTGCACACTTGTACCCTTGCTGTTCTGATACTTACTTTTCGTTACAGGAATAGTCACTTGAATAAGAAATATTAGTCTTGCTTGTAGGTGTAGAAGAGTTTTATATTTTACTTCAGGTAGTAAATATGCTTTACTTAATCTTGTGTCAAGGCCACAAAGCACATTTGGTCATATCTAGCTGACTGAATGGACAAGTCATTGAAACTTTTCCTCAGTGAAAGCCTTTACTTCCCTATGAGGTAGATGTTTCTTTATTACAAGGTCAGTCAGACATTTGGGTCAAGCTATAATTTCTGCTGCTAGATTACCTGTTGATGTGGCCATTGTTAATCAAGTAGGCTTTGCACAATTGGACTGTGAACAATCAATTAGACAGGGTACTTTTTTCCTTCCCTTAAAATATCCAAGGAAAAGGCAAGTGCTTTCTGGCACTTTGAAAGAAATATTTTAGCACACATGATTGGAACAGCCTTTCCAAATGTTTGTAGTGTGTTTAAATTAACCAATGTTTGCTTTTTCAGCCATATCTTAATTTATTCTTTTGAGTTCTCCGAGTACAAATGGAGGCTGAGTGGCACAATTTAATAAAGTTTGTATTAGCATGTGTGTAGTGGTGTGAGTGTGTGTGTGTATATATATATATATATATATATATATATATGTGTGTGTGTATATATATATATATATATATATATATATATATATATATATATGTGTATATACACACACACGCAGACATACATACATTTTTAATGTATGTCATGCTTTAATAGCTAATATGTGTCAAATGTGTTTTTTAATACACGTTATGCATACACACATGCAGACATATCGTTTTTAAGAATTCATATTTCTGATTGTGTTGGCTAAAATGTGTGAAATTCATTTGCTTTTTATAGCTTCATATTTTTATATGTAAATGTTAAATGTCTCTTGTCCTTCCAGAGACTGTCTTGAAAACTGAGAGATACCTCATACTGTGACTTTTGCCAAAGAATCGTCTTAAAAATAAAAATATACATTGAGCACATGTAGCATGAAATATTTTGATGTGATGTGGTATTGATCAAAGCTAAGCAAAGTGTAGCATGAAATATTTTGATGTGATGTGGTATTGATCAAAGCTAAGCAAAGTGTAGCCTAAGTAGTTAAGCAGCTTAGGAATGCATACATCGTCACCATGGGGCTTTCCTTTTCATCAGTTATTTTTCCTGGGCTGTCTGCTTCTCAAGCAGATGCATTGAGACCAGATTTAAGAACAGCTGATAAAATTATATGTAGCAGTCGTCTAGAGTGGTACCCTTGTATTTCATGCCTCTGCTTCTTGACTTGTACAAGATTTAGTTTCAATTGTGTATAGCTTTGAAAATGCTTTATTACAACATTCTGAACTGCCCGACTCTATGTAAAATGCCTTCTATTCAGATCAGTAGGAAGATATATATTTTTTGCTTTTAGTCCTTTCAATTCATATTTCAGTAAAAAAAATGTATTATAGAAACTTGAAACCTAGTAGAGTCTGACCTTTTAAGTGTATGGAAGAATGGAATGCATTCCTCAGAAAAGTAGAGTTGTATAAGTTGAACTTTGCATCACAGTAGATGTTTGAAGATCTCACTGCTCAGTAGTGTAAAGCTATGAGTTGTATCCTGTCCAAGATATAATTGCTGCCAAGACTCCCCAAGTTTCTAGCTACCTTCCACATATGCACCCAGGCTGCTTTGGCATAGGCTCCAAAGGGAGAACTTTCTTGCACCCTCCAACACACACGCACAAAGCGACAGAGAGAGACTACTGTCCTGAAAAAAAGGCATAAAACTTAAATATATAACTATGTATGAGTGTGTGTGTGTGTGTATGAGTGTGTGTGTGTATATGTATATATATATATATATATATATATATATATATATATATATATATATATATATATATATATATATATATATATATATATATATATATATATATATATATATATACATATATATATATATATAGGTCTACTTCACATAACGAAACGTTCAAATGTTCGAAATTCATATGGCCGAGACGATATGATCGAACATTTGAATGTTCAAAAATGTGAACTAGACCCATAAAAATAAAAACACACACACTAAACTGTGTATAGCAGGGGGGGTTTCTCCCACCTGCACCCCCACAACCCCCCTACTTAAATATACCAACTCCGAGATCGCACTACAGCGAGAACAAGGGAAATCTCCCGGTCCGAGATGTATGCGATTTCCCGTTCAGAATGTCGGTATTTCAAATCTTCGAACATATGGTCTGCGATCATATGGGTTTTGAATTTCGGCATTCTGAAGGGGACCCATATATATATATATATATATATATATATATATATATATATATATATATATATATAAACATAATATACAGGGAAAGAGAAAAAAAACATAATATACAGGAAAATGATGGTGAGGGGTTGGAGGGAGTTAGTGGCAACTGCAGCAGTGATAACTTTGAACTTTTGCTGTTATGGTTAAGTTCTGTTTGTGCAAATGTACTGTGTTCATTGGTATCATTGATGCAGTAGAATAAAGCTGTATTTGTAGATTACCACAGCTTATCCAACTTAGGAGGGTTAAGATCCAAGCACCCCTGGAGTATGGTCCTAGCAAAGTCTTTTGCAACCCTGGAAATGAAATCCAATTTGTAATGCTTTGTAAACGTGCAGAGGACCAAGAAGCTTCATTTACAATGCATCTAGACTCCAACCCTTTTGAGAATACCATCGAAGAAGATAATACTCTAGTAGAATGTGACATGATTCTGCCTGCAAGAGATATACCATTTGTGGGAATAACAAAAAGCAATAGCAAGGGACAACCATCAGGAAGTAGCCATTTTGATATGATAGCATCATATTTTTTGTGTAAATCCAGCATAGGTGATGAACAGCTGTTCAGTTTTCCTAAAGGACGTGATTCTGTCAAGGTAATACCCAGTTTGCTTGTGCATATCCAGAGTATGAAGATTTTCTCCCTGGCTTTTAGGTTCTGGATAGAAAACTAGGAAATTGATGGCTGGATTCAAAGTACACTCTAAAACAACTTTTAAAATGAGTGAGGGTTTTGTAAAGTAACCTTATCTTTATGGAATACCGATTAAGGTCCAACCACCATAAGAGCTTGCAACTCAAATATGTTTTTCACTGATATCTGAGCATTATGTAATGGTTTTCCATGTCAAGAATCATAAATAAGCCTGCTGAGCTTGTTCAAAAGGAGACAGTCAACTTTTCCAGTGCAAAATTAAGATTCCAAGTAGGTGCCACCTGTTTCCTAGTTAGTCTAACATATAAAAGCACTTTCAAGAACTGCTTGACCAGAGATAGAGAAGAAAAGGGAGGCTCCATGGCTAAACATGCTGAAATGTCTGAAGGATGATCCTTAATAAAGGAATAAGAAAGTAACTCACACAGATATTTAAGAACCAATGGTACATAATCCCTAATTGAGCCCTGGTTATTAGAGTAGCACCAAAGAGAAAAATATATTCCACTTAGTAACATATGATTTCTTAGTAGCCGGCTTTCTTGCCTTCTTTAGTACCTGCTGCAAGTCCTCAGAAACAAGATGCCTAAAAGATAACAAAACTGAATCATCCACACAGTTGGTTGTTGCTTTAGACTGGGATGCAGCAATTCCCTGTGTATTGTGTGAGTAGAGAGCCAGTCTGTGAAGAAGCTTGTGGTAATTTATTCTTGGTCAGTTCCATAAGAAGGGAGAAACATTGTTGCCTGGGCCAGAAGAGGATGACCACAGTGATTTGTGGAGAACCATGTGGTGTTGGAATAAGAAGATGATCAGGAAGACCATCAACACTGAAATCAGTGAATAAATGTCAGACTATAAAATATCCCATTTGTGAAATGTGGCATTGCAAGGAAAAGGTGGCTGAGAAGTGCTGGAATTTTTCTTCAGTTTGTTAAACTTATGGGAGCACTGTAAAGCATATACCTCGCTTAGTCATTCATGTTTAGAAGGGCACTAAAGGGAAAATTATATAATTTAATGATCAGTTTTTGTTGATGCTTATGATTCCCTCTGCCTCAGTGACATTTTGGTCAGTTTACCAAGGTAACCCAGTACTGGTCACCTTTCAAAATCTCAGACTCCGTCCTCCTTTCTTCCTGTGACAGCTGATGGGCTGAGCATATCCTGAGAGGGAATCCTTCAGCTGTCTTAGGAAGTCCGTGTTCAGTCATTTATCTGCTATTGAAAGAAGAAAGTCCTATTAGTTTTCACAGGATCTAGTGCCGATTTTTCCAGTTTACTGCTTGGATAAGACTCATCTGGAAACCTACTTCCTCTCATTTTATTGTTAGACTTGTTATTCTCTATCTGTTTTTGTTCATTTAAAAATATTTATTTAAAGATTTTATTTTTGTCAATGGTTACAATAATTCCTTTGGGGATTTCTGCTTGGAGCAATGTTTATTTGCCTTCTGTTTTCACCAAATGCTTGTATTTACTTTTTCTGAGGAAACTTTCAATGTTTCTTTCAGAAGTGTAATGTGTGTGCGTATGCGCAATGTTAGACACTATAGGTTGTTGTGTGCAGTCAGAACCATAAATTCATTATATTGCTGTGCTTTACTTTCCTCTTTTGACAGGAAAATATTGCAGAACTTGAATTTTTTCATTATTTATACACTTCTTTTATGTATATCATCTGTGATTTTACCGCAAATTAAGTTAATTGAATGTACTGTGGATATTTTACTGTCTGACATTATTGTTTAGATTTGCTATTAAATATAATTTTATGGAAGTTTAATATGGTTAAAGTGTGTGGAGCCAATTTTTAACACTGGTTTGCCACATTGGTTCCTTTAGTGTTTGGATTTTGTGTACTGGAAATTCTTTAACTTCTGTCAGTTGTAAAGAATTATGAACACATTGCAAACTTGTGATAATAGGACAGTTTGGCAGAGTTTAGTTGTGTGAGGATATATTTACTTGTGGAAACTTTAAGTGATTATCACGCTACATTATCCATCACTGTCAGGTTATTATTCTGGCTGGTGTCCTCTCCCCTGACTTGATGGATCCTAGATGTGGTACCTCCCAATCAAATCCAGTTGCACCTAAAAAGAAAAAAATGTATATATGCCTCAGAAGGTTAGTGATTCTGTCAGAGCCATTTGTCAGCCTGCAAAACACTTACCTGTTGCCCCATCTCCAACTCTCTCTCGTATAGTTTTGATGGCAACTATGGAACAAGTTTTAGTCATATCCCCTGGGGCTGTTCCAATACCTGGGCAGGTATGGGAGAATCAAACTTCGGCTTGAAGGCGAAATGCCGAGGTACCAGATGTGTACATAAAGTGAATTCCGCTCTTATTCTTTGTGTGGCTTCTTTTTTTGTTGTTTTGTTTAATAATACTCTTGTTCCCAGATATTTAATTTAATAGTGAAGTGCACAAGGAAAAAAACAGAAGCTTTGTCATACAGCTGATCAGATTATAGCTGTTTATAAGGTTAATGTGATTTCCTTGGCTAAGTGTACTCTGCAGGTAGCTAATTCTGGTGGCTGTGTTCCCATATATTGCTCTAATGCTTGTTTGTATTGAGACCTTTCTGTTTCAGCGAATGATGAGGAATCTGATGAGGGCAATGGTGATTTCCTTGTTGACACTGAGTCCATTCACTCTGATTCTTCTGAAGGTGAACCTGAGTATATGTCCAAACAAATGTTAACTTGACGTCATATGATTGCTAGTTTTAGTGATGTTTTTGCATGTGAGCAGTCAGGAACTACCCCAGAGCTAGTCAGAGTATATGACCTTGTAGAGGATGAGATGCCCAGTTCTGGGGATAACCCCCCCCTCCCCCACCAGCCTTGGAAGATGTTTATAAAGCTGCCCACAGGACCAGAGTATCTATTCCAGGTGTTCCTAAAAAGAATCAGATAAAATAGAGGCTGCCTTCTCATTTGACTGCTGACCTAGCGGTGGTTTCCCCAGCTGTCTGGTCAAATAAAAAGTCCCTGCTGTCATTTAATCCAACAGCCCCTGATAGAGTGAAAATGTTTAGATCTTCAGAGCAAAATTATGCCTCTTTCTAGTAATCTAGACCTTAGAATGTTAAATTATCAAGGGAAGATTTTGCTGTATCCTTATCTGCAGAGCAAAAGTCTTATGAGTTAAATGATTTCTAATTTGATTCAGGTTTTGAAATGTGCTTAGAGAATTGTGCTTGACTGTGCAGATACTATGTTGAAACATGTTGTCTCTTCTGTTATATTAAGATGGTATGCTTGAAGATGTAATCAGAAGTTCTCTGAGTTAAAAGCAGAAATTCTGGATGCATCTTTAAGTTCTGACTTGGTATTTGGGTTGTCTTTTATGCAGATTCTCAAACAGTACTATGACTGAGGCAAATTAATTCATGGGATATCTAGGATGTTTCATTTTCTATGTGCTCCTCAAACAATACATCATCTTTCAAGAGCAGAAAAAAGAAAACTTCCAACCAAACAAAACACAGAGATCCAAAAGGAAATGGCAGTAGGATAATTATTTGAAACTAACGGAGATTCCTGTCCAAAAAAAGAATCTACTGTCTCCAAAGGAGTGACTATGCTGAGTCAAAGAACACCCTGTAACTGCCTTTCCTTTCTATGCCTCCTTCCCCAGGCTTGTGGACACTCACTCACTCTCTGTCTCTGTTTCAACTCTGCAGCCTGGCCGCAAGTAGTCTGAGATAAATGGGTTCTGGTAGCAATTTGGAAAGGCTATACTTGGCAGCAGATAGAACATTCTCCCTTATTTAGGGGAATTCTCCAACACCCACCAGACCAGACAGAGCTGTTTTCTCCAATACTCCTTACCATGGTAAAAGCAAGGGTCAGTGAACCAGAGCCTGCAACACACAAAGGCCAAGGAGTTTACTCCACAATCATTTTGGTGCCAAAAAGGACCACTCCTGGAAGACCCATCCTAGATTTGTCCTTTCAAACACCTTTGTTAAAGTTCTGAAATTCAAAATGCTCACATTAGTCTGGCCTAGCATTGTTTCCATATCACTATTTCATGATGATTCTTAATCTCAAGAATGCTTATCATATTCCTGCTATTCCCAATTTCAGAAATTTTTGAGATTTGATGTGGCTGGCTTACATTTTCAGTTTTATGCATTACCCTTTTGAACCCAGTGGTTGCCTTTTGAAGAACCCTAGCCATCCATATTTTTCCTTATTTAGGCAACTTGCTTATTTCTGCAAATTATGTGTCCAGGTGCTTGGAGTCCCTGGACAAGGTCGCATTTTTGCTTTTCCATCTGGACTTCAAATTGAACCTTCAAATGTCCTTCCTCACAATGAATTGTTCCCTGGGGTGTTTGTTAGACAGACTAAAAAGGATGGCCTTCCTGCCAGAAGACAAAGTTATTACTTATTGGGGCGCTTTCTTGGATTTTTCTTTTCTAGATGTGGCCTCAGCAAGAGAGTTCCTCAAAATTCTAGGCCTCCTGGCATCAATGATCCTCATGATATCACTAGCAAGACTACACATTAAAAAATTCAGTGGTACTTGAAGAATTGTTGGACCCAGCACTTTTATCCCTTGGATTTCCAGGTACTGGTACTGGGATTTGTGAAACAGGAACTGCAGTGGTGGAGGAATCAACTTTGTCTGAATGCAGGACCCTGTCCAATCTATCCAGACAGACTCTTCAGTTTTTGCATGGGAAGCAGTGTGCATGGGAGTTCAAGTGCAAGTCTTGTTGGGTGTTCAGTACAAATGATACTCTTCAAGTTAGGGCAGTTGCAACTGACAGCCTGGATGATTTTATTTTGATACCTTGTAGGCACTTGTTCCATGAGAATTTACAGCAGGTATTTAAGGAGGCAATCAACCTGAAATGAGAAAAATCTTACATTTACAAGTAGAAGTTTTTAAGTTTGTGGCTAGCCAATAGCAGAGGTCAAGAAAGTGTTAGACCCCTCTGTTTTCGAAATATTTATAAGAGCTGCTTAGAGAAGTTTGTCATAGGCTTCTATCAAGGTGCGTCTTGTGGCCATCTCAGCTTGTTCTTCCATGGATCCCACTCTTTTTGTGGGCAAACAGTTTATGAAAGGAGTGTTGCATGTGAGATCCCCTTGAAAGCAAATTTTTCCTCCCTGGAATCTCAACTTTGTTCTTGAGAATATTGACCTGATCTCCTTTTGAACCTTGCCACTCAGGCTGATTTGCAGTTCATTACTTTGAAGACTGTTTACTCATTGCTCTGATGCCTGCGAGGTGAGTCTGCGAGTTGCAAACTTTTATGGTGGGTCAACCCTATCTGATTTTTCACAAGGATGGGGTTGTATTGCACACCATTCCAGCATTCATGCCTAAAGTTGTTTCTGAATTTACCAAGCCAACTATGTCCAAGTGTTCTGTCCTAATCCAAAAAACTAGAAAAGATTGTTCATACCTTGGATGTTCACAAGCAGATTAGGTACTACATTGACAGAACAGAGCCATTTAGGAATGCTGAACAGCTGTTTCTTTTCTATGCGGGCAAAGAAAGGTCAACCTGTTTCTAAGCAAACGTTTGCAAGATGGTTGTCCTCTGCTGCTATTTTCTGTTGCTCCCACCATGATAACTCTCTTCCAGGCATGGTTAAGGGCCTTATCCTCTCTGATGGTGTATTGAAAGGGGTGGACTCCAGATGCATTTTAGAGGCAGCAGCCTGGTCTTCTGTTCACACCTTCACAAGACATTGCAAACTGGATTCTTTATCAATTCCCAGAGCAAGCTTTCTCTTTCTTCAGGATCTCCTGGATCTTTATTCTTACACCTCTCAGATAGTGTAAGTTGTGGGAATCTACCCAAACTGCCACTGAGGCAGTGGGCATAATAAATATATTATAGTTGCCTCAATCTTGTTTACCAGTAACAGTAGATGCTCAAATTCCTCACTGCCCCAGTGGCAGCACCCACTCACCATCCCCCAGATTGTGTGCAGTTGGGGGTGTGTTTCAACCTCTTTGATTCTGTTGTTAGATTTGGTTTGTATGTGGTATAGTGAATAGCTATGAATGTATTCTTGTTGTATAATTATGGCTTCAGGTAGTTTACTTTCCATCTTTGTGGAAGCAAAAAAGCCTAAACACTCTCTTCCTTTGACAGTTGAAGCCTTCACTCTCGGGTCATGCTCAGCTAATCAGCTGTCACAAGAAGGGGCGGAGGTCTGAACTTTTGAAAGCTGCCCAGTACTGGATTAAAATGGAAGACAAACACAAATTGTAGTGAGACAGTGAGCAATTGGAATATTTACTGTTACAGGAAAACAGGACTTGTGCAGGACATGTACTTAGTTGATGTTCATCGTGCATACAGCTGCAGTCATAACAGATGGGTTCTCCTGCCGTCAGGCGGGTCCTCGGTTGGCCGAATTTCAAAGTCTAGGTCCGGCGTCGGTTGTCGTCGCTTCTTCCCTGACGTCAGTGCGACAGGGGTATAAAGGAACCAGCCAACGCCATTTTCTTCAGTCTTTCTTGCCGCGCGGTGCCCGAAGCAGAAGCAGTTCACAAGTGCCGGTCGGCCAGCTCCTGAAATTACAAAATTTGGATACCGAAGTCTTCTTAAAAGCTAAGTACCCCGTTGGGGAAACTTTTCTTGCCTCAGACCGATGTCAGACAAAGTTAATAATTGTATTTCTTGTGGGAAGCAAATACCGCATAAGGATTTCCATTCCCTCTGTATACCTTGTTTAGGCCCAGACCACGACGTCTCGGTCTGTCGCTTTTGTGCTACATTTAACAAACGCACTATTAAGCGTCGGGCGGAGTTCGCCCAGCATTATTTTGGGAAAGCATTTAACTACACTATGTCGTCGGATACTCCGACTCTGGTTTTGCCTAAAAAACGCAAAGACAAGGACCAACACACGAGGCTCGCGGCCTCTACTGACACCACGCCAAGGCCGACTACACGTGGTCCGGTTCTCAGTGAGGCACCTACGCAGCCCCTGATTACCAACGACACTCCTTTGATGGTGTCTCCTGTGCCCGAGGTCGCAGGCTCCTCGGCCCACACCCCGACTACAGATACCGAAGCCACTCTTGGCATTGAAACTCAGAATGTGGACAGGTCCACATCCACTCAAGGTGTCTTCAGACCTTCCTCTTCTTTCTCCATCAAGGCTTTCACAAAGTCTAAAGCAACCATACACTCTAAGAGACCAGCTACACAGGGCCCATCTCCAGGCCCCATGCCTAAGAAACAGATGCTTAAAATGGCTGAGGATTTAATTACTCTAATCAGAGGTTCTCAGCCCCCACCGGACAAAAGGCCCAGAGTGGAGGAAGATTCCCCCTCCTCTGATCAGGGCTCCATTATTTCAGGGCACTCTGATGATGAGGAACATTCTTACTCCCCTTTTGAAGACTCTGATGCGGAGGAGTCCATCCCTTCTGTATCCCCCCCTGAGGATTTCTCATTTGGGGAAACTTTGCATACCTTAAGGGAACATTTCCACTGGGAAGGCCAGGATTATTCAGATTCCAAGAAAAGGCTCAGGGAATTTCTCTTGTTACCTCAACATAGACCTCTGGCTATACCTCCTGTCTTGGACATCCTAGATGATGTTTACTCAGAGGCCTGCCTTAACCCGGACTCTATACCTCCAGCTCCAGTTAAGCCTGACAGGTACTACAGGGTTCCTGACTCACACCAATTTCTTTACAAAAGCCATGCTGCTGACCCAGAAACCATCTCACAGGGCCCCAAGGGAGTTAAGGCCTCCATTGCCAAAAATCCATTACCTTCCGAGAGAGATTCCAGATCCTTAGAAAGGTGGGGAAAAAGGTATATACCTCGGTTACCTTATCCATGAGGGCCTTAAACTGTCAGTTTCATATGCTAAAATACCAACAGTTTTTGTTATCACAATTGAAGAGTAAAATGTCACAACCTGAACAACCAGACTTGAAGGAGTTGCAGGATTTGATGCATAGTGCAGAACAAGTGGGTAAGCATACCTTACAATGTGGTTTTGATGCTCTAGAGGCCTCGTGTAGAGCTGCTGTTACAGGATCAGTCATACATAGGCATGCCTGGCTCAAGGAACAAGCCTTGCCTGATCATGTCAAAGCTAAATTACTAGACGCCCCTCTTCAAAAGGATGTATTATTTGGTGCTAATGCTGAGGAGGTATTAAGGAAAATGGAGGAAAAGGCTAAATCAATGCAAACTGTGAAAGAATTTCTACAGGTTCAACCCCCACGTTTTAGTAGAAATTGGCCTTCCAAAAACTGGTCCTTTCCTGCCACAGACAGACCCCAAAGAGGCAGATACAGGCACTCGAGGGGCAGAGGACAATCCCAAGGATCGTATAGAGGCAGACAATGGCAAGCTCCTACACAAAGAGGTGGTGAGGACAACTCACAATCCTTCAGAAAGCAAACACAATGACTTTCCCCTTCGCATGCCAACCAGGTTTCAAATGGCAGCCCCCTTAGGAGGAAAGCTGGCATTATTTTCAGAAAATTGGCATGTCACAAAGGACAAATGGATCCTGGACATTATAAACAGAGGCTACAAATTCTATTTTCACACTCTTCCAAAAATGAGAGGCATGCCAAACCTGCCACACAATCAAAGGGCAGAGGCACAAAAACAAATTTCAGATCTCATAAGCATGAAAGCTATTCAAGAGGTACTACGCACGAACAAGGTCAAGGTTTTTATTCCAGGCTATTTCTGGTGCCAAGGAAGGGAAAAGATTGGAGACCTATTTTGGATCTCTCCATCCTAAACACATTTCTACTCGTACCAAAATTCAAGATGCTCACTCTACAGCAACTTCTTCCCATGCTGGGCAAGTGGTCTTGGCTGGTAACATTGGACCTCAAGGAGGCATACCTGCATGTCCCAATCAGACAAAATTGCAGAAGGTACCTCAGATTTCTTGCAGGTTCAACCCATTATCAATTCTCTGCATTGCCCTTTGGCTTATCTACTGCGCCCAGAGTATTCACGAAATGCCTGGCATCAGTAATTGCCTACTGCAGACTTCAAGGGATACAAATATACCCCTATTTGGACGACTGCCTGATCCAAGCGGACAGCAAGCATATTCTTCTGAAACATCTGGCTTATGTAATAATGTTATTGAAATCTCTGGGATACACAGTCAACAAAAAGAATTCAAGGCTAATACCCTCTCGGAAGATAATTTTCCTGGGTGCCAATTTGGACACAAACACCCAGATGGCTTACCTCACGCCAGAGAAGCAGGGGCAACTAATACAATACTTCGGCACACTAGCAAATTGCACCAGGCTGACTGCAAGGAAAATCCTTCAGGCTCTGGGATTCATGGCATCTTGCAACTTACTAATCCCATGTGCAAAGCTGCATATGAGGAAACTACAATGGTACCTGAAAAACATATGGTCTCAACACAGCCACAGTTTGGAAACAATAATACCACTAATTCCATGTCTGCAAAAGGAATTTCTGTGGTGGGCTCAAGCATGCCAAACAAACATAGGTCTTCCATTCAGCAAGCCTCAAGCAAATCAAGTCATCACAACAGACGCCTCGGACTACGCCTGGGGTTGTGCACATGACAGATCGATGCATTCAGGGCAAATGGTCCCAAAAAGAAAAGCACCTTCACATCAATCAAAAAGAAATGCTAGCAGTAATAAATGCTTTTATAGCTTTCAAGGACCTTCTACAACCAGGCCAATTATTGATAAGAACGGACAACACCACAGTTATGTGGTACATAAACAAACAGGGAGGAACACATTCTTACCCCCTATGCAGACTGGCCATGTCACTTTGGAACATGGCCATGGACTTACAAATGGAACTACAAGCACAGTACTTGCCAGGCAAGGAAAACACGCTGGCAGACAACCTAAGCAGGAATATGACAGATCCACACGAATGGAGATTGCATCCAAAAGTTTTTACAAAAATAATCCAAGAATGGGGAAGGCCAGACATAGATCTCTTTGCCTCCCACAAGAATCACCAATTGACAAAATTCTGCTCAAGGATCTTCCATCCAAAGGCCTGGAGAGTGGACTCTCTTTCTTTCAGTTGGGCATCTATGACAGTTTATGCCTTCCCTCCTCTTCCTCTGCTGCCCAAAGTTCTATTAAAGACCAAAGCAGACAGACCAAAGATGATTCTCATTGCTCCGGACTGGCCAAGGCAACACTGGTACCCACTCCTGAGGAGCCTGACGCATTCTCCACCATGGACCCTGCCTCTAATGCCTCTTCTTCTGACTCAGCACAGTTTCAAAACTCTTCACAGCCAGCTAAAAACACTCAATCTAGCCGCATGGAAGATTCCTTAGCATCTCAACAGGCCCTACTCTCCAAGGAGGTGCAGGATGTCATTTTGGAGGCCAGAAGGCCATCAACTAGGAAAGCTTACTCCGCAAAGTGGAAACGTTTTTGTGTCTGGAATGAGAAAAAGGGCCAGGATCCTGGAAAACTGAATTTACCTCAAATACTACAATATTTGGCTGAACTGCTAAGCAGTGGACTTTCTTTCTCCTCCATCAAAATCCATGCCTCAGCCATTTCTGCAGAATACAACACTGATCCACCTTTATTCTCTCACCCTCTCTTAAGACAGTTTCTCAGAGGGGCTAAGAATTTAAGGCCTCCAAGGAAACAACCAGTACCTGCTTGGGATCTTAATTTCATCCTGGAAACATTGACCTTGCCTCCCTTTGAGCCAGCTGCCTCATCAGATTTGCAATATTTGTCCTGGAAAACAGCTTTCCTTCTAGCTATCACCTCAGCTCGTAGAGTTTCAGAACTACAGGCTGTCATGGCTGTCCAGCCTTTTATCATCTTCCATCAGGACCGAGTTTCCTTACGAACCAATCCGTCCTTTATGCCTAAAGTGGTATCCAGGGTAGCTTTAAATCAGGCCATACATTTACCTACTTTTTATCCTAATCCTCAAAACAAAGGGGAGAGATTACTACATTCCTTGGACATCCACAGACAGCTGCATTATTATTTAGACAGAACTAAGCCTTTCAGAAAATCAGAACAGCTCCTTGTGGCCTATGCAGTAGGAGCTCAAGGGAAGCCAATTTCCAAACAGACAATCTCAAAATGGATAGCCCACTGCATACGCTTCTGCTATTCCTTTCATGGCAAAACTGTTCCTACAGGCATTAGAACTCATTCCACCAGGGCCACAGCCACCTCTGCAGCCTTCCTCAGAGGAGTTCCTGCCAAGGATATTTTGGAAGCAGCCACTTGGAGTTCTGTGCATACATTCTCCAAGCACTACAACCTACCATTATACTCCATATCTAGAGCAGGCTTTGCCACGGCAGTCTTGCAGGGCATTTTGGCTCCTCCTAGTTCCAACTAGTGCCTACCACCCCTTTCTTAGCTTTGGGATTCTACCCATCTGTTATGACTGCAGCTGTATGCACGATGAACATAGTACAGTTTTGTACCTACCATAAATGTAGATGTTCGAGTGCTAATACAGCTGCAGTCCAGGTTTCCCTCCCTCCTTCCCCTCTTGAGACAGGCCTATAGGCTAACACATCCTCATACCACCTGATTGGGGTTTTCATTTATGATGTATTTGCTTGCAACTACTGTATTTTGATTATATAGCACTGCATTATCACACAAAGTTACTATTGCCTTCCTTCTGGGGGCACCTGACATCTGGGGCAAGAAAAACTGAAGAAAATGGCGTCGGCTGGTTCCTTTATACCCCTGTCACACTGACGTCAGGGAAGAAGCGACGACAACCGACGCTGGACCTAGACTTTGAAATTCGGCCGACCGAGGACCCGCCTGACAGCAGGAGAACCCATCTGTTATGACTGCAGCTGTATTAGCACTCGAACATCTACATTTATGGTAGGTACAAAACTGTACTTTGTTTGTCTTTCGGCTTTTCCTGGTATGGGTTCGCCAAAGCGGAACTCTGGTCCGCTAATGATTGGCAGTAGATTTTTACGAAACACTGAGGTGCCAGCTCGACGCCCAACCTGCAACACACATGTCTTTCGACTGCGGGGAGGACATGCAGACTTCACACAGAAGGCACTACCAAGCCCAGCCGAGAATCGAACGGGCGAACCTCTTGCTGTGAGGTAACAACACTACCGCCGTACCATATTTGTATAAAATATTCAATGATATAAACTGCATGTTATATTCTAAGGCAGTTTTGTATAGTGTACATTGAAGGGTATTTTAAATGGGGGTATTTTCATTGTTGTATATGTTAGATATATTAAATTATTACCTTTTTCTTAGTTTTAAGAAATGTAGGCTTTGCATTATAACAAGATAAAGGTTAGACAGAAGCAAACATAAGTTAGTATATTAATCTGACCTTGAGCTGCAGGGATGGTGAGTAAAAGTATACTAATTATATCAGTTGTAGAGTTAAGGTTTATAATTTCCCTTTTTTACAAGTTTTAGCTGTCTAGATTAATGTCTTTGATTTAAGCTGTAAACAAGTATTTCTGTAAGCAAATAGGCTTGAAAAATAAGACAAAATGATGAAAGTTATTCAAAATGCTAAGTTTCTTGCATCTGAAAAAGATACACTAGCTTTCACAAGCAAATGCTATCAGTAGGAGAAGAGAAGCTTGTAGAAGAAGGCAGTTTGCCAGAGGAATTTCATACATTGTGTTCTGAATTAAATTTACAAAGATTCCTTCATCTACAAAGATCTTGTCTGTTTTTGTCATTATTGACTATTTTTACATTGAGGTGAGTTGTCTACAGGTGCAAGCAGTTAATCTTAAGAGTTCTGAGAATGCTTTGCTGGGGGGAAATGTATATAATTTAAAGGTACAGTGACGGTCAAGTTCAGTGAAAATAGTTTGATTGTGAAAAATGAATAAAAGATGGTATACCCTTCCCAGCAGTCTTAGTACTACAGTGCATTTACTAGAACAATACATGATTTAGTTTTAACTGTAGCCAGTGAACTTTGTTTTGGGGCTAAAATTTAATGATATCTGAAAGTATGCACGCCATTTTTTAGCATCTTGGGAGAGGAACAGAGGTAAGGAGAGAATATACAGCAATCAGTGTTAAGTAGGATACATACTGCAACATGTACTTTAGCATGGGTAACCGTGATTTTAGATTAGATAATGTCCATCAGAGCAGCTGTCAGGTTGAGTCAATTTTTCCTTTCTGGATGGGTAAACTTTATTTGTTGAAAATGTACATAGTTTTTTAAACAGCTTTAATACATTATCACTTAAAGCATGCATACATTAATATAAAAGTAAACAAACCATATTGATGTTTTTTTTTTAATTTACATGCATTAAATATTGTATTCGTTTTCTTTCTTACATGATTTTTGGGTGCATAATAAAATGGCAGATTTAAAGAATTCCCTACAGAATACTCTATTAGAAATATTGGGAGAGCAGATGGCTGTGATAAAGTGAATTATTCTTTTGGAAGGTATTCCAGCCACAAGTTTTCCCTTAGTAGCACTTGTGTTATCATCTAGTAGTATTAATCTTAGGCCTTCCTCCCTTTACCCTCTTAACACTTTCAGTTTCTGACAAATATGGATGGACAATTTCTTACAGTTTCTCCTGCCAGTCTGGTTGATATGGGCATCCTGAGACAGTGTAGCAACTCCCTCATGTACACGGACAACCCTTTACTGCTACCACGTATGAACACAATTTATGAGAGATGCATTTACATCAAGCACCTAGTGTCATTGCACTCTCCCCCACAAACCAGTGTATCTGGCACTGAGAAGGTTGGCAACATGAACACCACACCTCAAACACCACCCACACCTACACAACACCCCCCCACATATATGGAGGTCCTCAACAAAATACCCAAATAAAAGAGACCTCCAAGGCATAAATGCATGCAAACTCCACTGCCCACCACACCACACATAGTCCACACACCTTTGTCTCACAGCCACTAAGGCCTAAACATAAACCCAACATATTAGTCATAGGAGACTCCATTGTGAGACACACAGATGTGTCCCTCACCCGGCTGGATAAGGAGAAAGTCACGGTTTGTTCTTTGCCGGATACCAGAATCTGCCGTATCACCAGTGCACTCAAGTCTCTCAACAGGTACTGTTATGACCCTGTCATAGTCCATGTTTGAGTGAATGACTTGAGACGTACCTCTCCGGACTAAATGAAAAAAGACATGATCGAGCTCGCTGAGTATGTGTCCCAGGCAAGTATGTTCCTAGCCTTAAGCAGCATTCTACCGGCACCCAGAATGATGCCTCAATACAAACTGAAAATGATTGACTTTAACAATTGGCTTAGTTTCTGGTGTCATTCCAAGTGGATCCAGTACCTTACAGCCTGGGATGACATGGTAGACAAGCCACAATGCTTTGCCAGAGATGGCCTATATCTGTCACCCTCAGGCTTCAGGCTCCTGGCAGAAGCTGTTGCCTCCCCTTTAGTGGGATGAGGTCAAAACTGCCAACATGAAAATTTCATCAAAACGCAAGTTAAAGGTCATGCTGCCAAATGCTAGGAGTCTAAACATGAAACTGCACTCATTGCAACCATTCTTAATCCTGGAAGAAGCTGCCATTTGTGCAGTCACAGAAACCTGGTTCAAAGCTGCAGAGAGCACCCCAGCCATACCAGGTTACTCATCTTACCATTCATTCAGACCCCAAATGGTAGGCATCAAAACAAAAGGAGGTGGAGTTGCATTATATTATAAAAGACATACACACCTCTCGGCTAGTCCAACAGTATGATGCACAGGAAGCACTCCAGGTGCAGTTAACAACTGACAAGACCCCCCACACACACACACACACACACACACACACTAGGGTCAAACAAAAAAACTTCTCCAAAGTTGATTACAACCTCCTGAGGGATGGTATAAACAGCTTCACAGCTCCCTCCCCCTCCCTAGGAACTGGCACATATGCCCAAACCTACACCAAAGTACTATATGAGCATTTATATAGCTGCATGGACTCAGGAATACCAGACAGGATGAAGTCATCCTCCTCAAGGAAGAGTAAAGATGTCTGGTAGACATGTGCAGTAAATAAACTCTATAATAAAAGAAAAAAAAATTGCTGACCATGACCAAGAAGGAGCAGGTGTCTAATTGGAAACAATCTCTCCTTAGCCTGAACAAACAAATAAGAGCACTAGTGAAATCCTCCAAAGCAAACTTTGAGTTCAAACTGGCCACATCTACTAAAGACAGTCATAAGGCTGTCTTCGCATATGTCCGCAATCAGTACCTGGCCCCCTCCCGTTATCTCTAGGGAGAAAGTCTTCACTGCCCTCTCAAAGGCAAAAAATACAGCCTCCATGGGATCCGATAACATTCCAGGCTGCATCTTACATGAACTTGGGCAGGAACTTGCAGCACCATTAGGCACCCTATTCAACCAAAGCCCGAGTACTGGCTTCATCCCAGCGGAGTGGAGGACAGCTGCTGTCATTCATTTGCACAAAGGTGGAGCATCCACCGAGCCAGGAAATTATAGACGCATCAGCCTAACTAGCCTGATCTTTAAGGCCGTGGAGCAGATTATCCTGGACCTCATTAACAAGGACATTGGCAACCTCCAGACACTTGATCCCACACAATTTGGTTTTGTCAAGGGGAGGTCATGCCTGTTAAATCTGAGAGAGTCACCAAGGCTGTAGACAAGGGGAAGACTGTGCACATCGCCTGCCTTAACCTGGCCAAGGCCTTAGATACTATTCCCCACTCAGGTTGTTGTTATTTGTCTTTCGGCTTTTCCTGATTAGGGGTCGCCACAGCGGAACTCTGGTCCGCTAATGATTGGCAGTTGTTTTTTTATGGTGTCGAGTTGCCAGCCCGATGCCTAACCTTCAACGAAGGCAGGCCCATTCAACGCATGTCTTTCGAACGCCCACTCGACCACAGGGCGGACATGCAGACTCCACACAGAAGGCACTCCCAACCCAAGCTGAGAATCAAATGGGAGAACCTCTTGCTGTGAAACAACAACACTACTGCTGCACCAGCACTGAAGTCATACTATTCCCCACTCAGGTGTAACAGATAAACTCTCTCAACTAGGCATTGGTCCATATGTTACCAGATGGGTAGCAAACTGGTTCACTGATAGAACCCACCTAGTCAAAAAAGGGGAAGCCACCTTAAGTAGTAGACCCGTAACAAGTGGTGTATCGCAGGGATCGGTCTTGAGGCCTCTGTTATTTGGGATATACTTCTCAGAGGTGCAGGCCAAATCTAGTGGGCTATGGCTGACCAAGTTTGCAGATGACTGCAAGCTGGGAGCTGTCATCAATTCCCTTAGTGATGTGGACATCCTCCAAAAGGGTCTCGCCCAAACAAATGACTGGTGCCAGAAACATGGCCTCAAACTGAATGCCAAAAAATGCATCGTCATCCCTTTTGGGGAGAGTGATGTCCCCACAAATGATCACATTGATAATAAGGCACTAAGCACGCAATCAGTCGTGAGGGACTTGGGCACCCAGGTTGATAGCAAACTGACCTTTGACCACCATATTGCCTCCGTTGTACGGAAAGCTTTCTACATGGCTCACCTCATTAGTAAGGGTATCTCATCCAGGGACAAGGTTGTCATAACATCCCTGTAGTCTTCCCTTATAAGACCCATTATTGAGTACACTGCCCCTTTCAGCATGTACCTCAGAAAGCATGTGCAGCAGCTGGAGAGACCACAGAGATTCCTAACCCAGAGATTCCAGGGCCTCAAAGATCTACCATACACGGATAGGCTAAAAGCCCTGTCCCTCTACTCAGTCTCCTACAGACTCCTCGGAGTTGACCTCTGTCTGACATGCAAAGCAATCTCAGATCCCACCCTGATGGGACTGCTGCATATCCGCAAGTCAAGCTCCACTCGAGTAACCCGTATGCATGACCTTATCCTGGTCTGTGACATCAATAAGACTTGTTGGCTGGACAGATTTATGTCCCATAGACTCTCCTTTTTGTGGAATAGACTCCTCTCCACGTAACGCAGAGTACCTCATTAAACCTTTTTAAGCACAACCTGGATAACTGAATGAGGAACAAAAAATACACCCCTGGGATTCCACCTGTGTCCCTGCTGGACAGTGGCATAGGGTGCTGACTTGTTTGAACATGGGCTGAATTCTTGGCTAGGCTTGTAAGGGCCTCTGGGCCAATAGCCTAGTAACTTCCTATGATCCTATGACTGGGACATGACATCTGAATTACCTAGGTATAGTAAGGCCTTATTTTGTGCGCAGCGGTGGTGGTGCTGCGGTAGCGTTGTCGCCTCACAGACATTGCCCGTTCTATTCTCAATTAGAGCGTCTTCTGTGTGGCGACATGCGTGAATGGGCGTTCCTTTTTTGAAGGTTGTGCGTTAGGCCCGGCAAGCCAGCACGTAAAACTCTACTGCCAATCATTAGTGGACCGGAGTTCCGCTGTGGTGACCCCTAACCGGGAAAAGCCGAAAGGCACAAAAGTAAGGCCTTATTTTTAATTTTTTTGACTGCAAAACAGCAATTACTAGAAAACTGAAATCAAAACTTAAACCCGCTGTATCTGAAGTATTGAATAATGTAAAAGAAAAAAGAACTGGAAGTTGGATCTTGAGAAAAGGGATGGAACAAATTACATAGAAATAATATGATTTTTGTGGGAACATTACACACAGAATAATGTTCAGGATGCTTAATGAGGTTTAAGGGAAGGTAGGGACTGAGCAATTTATGTAATGCAGAACTGAATGACAGTTGTTATAAAGAAAGAAAATGTATGTATAATGTATGTAAATGAAAAATATATATTGATATGTTTATTTTCTATTAATGCATGTGTGCGTATATCTTAAGTACATTTAATAATTAATGAAGTTAATAATTAAGGAAATAAATTGTAATCATTTTTAATAAAGCTGTTTAAAAAACTTTTTTTGGGAGTCCTTCTGGATCTTCAGAATGACCTGAGAAATCAGCTTATATGGTGAGAAGTTATAAAGGAACATTGTCTTTCAAGGGAATGAAAAACATCTAATGTTATTAAAATAAGATAAAGTGTAATCAGTGTGTCTGACTGAGTCCATGGACAGATGCGGAAGAAGCGGTTCTCGTCGGCGACATTTGCTAGCATGTTTTCTGATAACTACCCTCGTTTACTTTCGGACTCTTCAAAGGGACTTGATTAAGAAAGGACCCTACAGCTGCGGGTTTCCAAAGACGGGTTTTCAAGACAAGATGAACACTCTGGCTCCCTACAACTCACTCATAGCCAACTCCTCCATGCCCCGGCTGATGGAGGCGGGCAGAGCCGCAGGGACAGGTGTGGCCGCCCGTGAGCATGCCTGGATGTGGCTGCCATGCACCTATGACCCTTTTCGGCGTCTTTTCAAGGCAACTTTCACTCATTCCCGGATCATCTCTGATCTCTCCTTGGTCCTCAAGTGAAAGAAACCTTGACTAGGACTAAGACTCTTTCTCTGTGGTCGAGTCCGTTCTACTCTCCCTCTTCTTCTCTCCTAGGCCAAACCTGGGAAAAGAGAAAAAATGGGACCGGCGCAGAAATCAGGGACAAAATGGCCTTACAGAGTCCGGAGCGCCAGCGGAGAGTAGGAGGCGGAGACCAACTAACAATGATGGGGGGGCTCAGCAGACCAGGGCAGGTCGAAGCTTTCTCTGATTGTGAGAAAGCACTCAGATTGTGGTAATGAAGTGATTTCTCTCAGTGCGGTTTCTGCAAGCAGCAGCCTCGGGAAGTCAATCAAATAAATGCGTGGACAGAGCTAGCAGGCTATCCTCATGCCTCGCAGTGAAAGAAGACTCTTGTTGTTGTAATTTTTTTCTTTTCTGGGGTTCAGGTTTGCTACTTACTGCTTTGCTTTACCCCAGAGACAACATGGGAGATGCAGATTCTTTTCACAACCTTCCAGAGACGCCCAGTCCCAGCAGAGGCGGCTCTAGTGGAAGTTTGGCCCCTCCTTCTCTCCCTATTTCCTCTTTTACAGACTATTATCGCTCACAAGGCCTCAAGTGAAGCTCATTGCTCCCCTGTTGCGTTGATCCCTCATTGCTCCTTACTGGCCTGGAGCAGGTGTGGTTCCCCTTTGCTGATCAGTTTCTATTGGGCTGACCTTCCTTTCTGGAGTAGTTCCAGACCATCATTCTCCATCGAGTTTGTCAGTTCATCGCTCCCTCCCACCTCAAAGTTCCAACCTTAGCCAGGCCTCCAGCCGCAACCTTAGCCAGGCTTCCTCAATTAGAGAGTTTCGTTAGAGATTCCACTTTCGGCTTCCTATTAATAAGAAACCGGAAGATTTATTCACAATGAAGTGGAAGCTTCATATTGGGCTCTGCTTTTCCACGCAGAATCCTTGATTTTCTAGCTGAACTCTTGAATTGATCATGCTAAGCTCTTACCTTCATGTTGGTTCATCTCCTTCTACTCTTAAAGTTCAGTTGTATTTCTGCTCTTTCTGAATGTCCCAACTACAGGTCTACTTTAATGTTCACAGTCTTTGCTCCTACTTTTGAAGGAGTTTTTCTTTAAATCCATGGGACCCAAAATCCTCCTTCTTAGTTCTAATTCAGTTCTGAGTTCTTTAATTCTTTCCCCTTCCTCTCCTGCAGCCTCCTGTTCTTTTCAATTGCTATCATGGAAAACTCTCTTTCTGAACTTCATGCACTCAGCTGTCAAGAGATTCTGTTCTCATGCACTCAGGGTATCTGCCTCCTTTCCTGTTGTTATTCCAGGTAGTCTGAACTCCCTTCTGAACCAACCCGTCCTTTTTGCTCAAGGTCCAGAATATCAGTTAATCTAAATCAAAGCATTGACCTCCCTGTGTTTTTCCAGAATATTCCAATAAGTTGGATAGACAAAATTAATTTGGCTAGATGTTCATGCGTCAGTTAAAGGTACAATTTGGATAGAACAAAACACCAGCAGAAAATCTGACCAGCTGTTTGTCTCCTATGCATTTTGATTTCAGGGACTTCATTATTCAAGGCTATCATTATCTAGATGGCCAACATCCCTGATTTCCCTTGTTTATGGCCACTTCCACCTTCCCTGATTAACAAACCAAAGGCCATTCCACCAGCAGCGGCCAAGGCAGCTGTAGCCTTCAAGACAGACTGCCTATTGGCCTGCCATTATAGCAGGCTAACTTTCATTCCTAATTACTTTCATTTCTCGGTCCAAGTTGCATTTGGCTTCAGCAGTGCTCCACGGGCTTTTGGATTCCTGTTCTCAATGAAGGCGCAGATTAGGCCAATTAGACAAAGATTACTTTTCTTAGCTTGGTCCCCAGTATGCTGTCTTCTTCTCGCCTTCTTCCATATGCCCTTTATGTTCTTACCCATGCTGGACACAGACCTTGTCTTCTTCTCAACCAACTTCTCTTTCATCCCTCTGGACAGCCCACACAGACCTAGAGGAGTTGTTATTGTGACCTCTCTTTCCTACCACCTCCCACTTAGAGGCATGCTGCTTTGCATATTTGTTGAATCAGGTCTGCCCTCACCCTTAAGCTGAACTGTTGAAGTGGATGATGTTTATAGTTATTCTGTTATTATAGCTGGGGTTGACACAGAGCCGAGAAGGAGGTAACTCTAAAGCCCTAGCATTGTAGGATATAAAGGGGAGCCGACTTTCTATTTTCCAGGTCTACCTGCAAGGGGTCCTGGTGCAAAATTTGTTTAGTTATCAGTTTTGAAAGAAGACAAACAGATCCATTTAAGGTCTACCCCATAATTGGATCAAATTCAGTAAGACTCTCCTCGTTTAATTATGATGGAATATAGGAAGCCTGGATGATTGAAAATTGTTTCAGTTTGACCTCCCCTGTCACCACAGCTAGCCTACACACAAGATGAGATCTGATGCCCTGTTTATGTACCGCATCACTGTGGTGTTGCCTCCAGAGATCCCAGAGAGCACAGCTGTTGATGATATTCTAATGTGTGGCTCACAGCTAACATCACTTACATTTATATACTTTGATCTCTGTCTTATTCTGAAGACCTTGCACTTTTACTTCTCATAAATGCAGTAATCCAAGTAAAAGCTGATGCGTCTGTTGTAATAATATGAGCAGAGGTTATAAGAGAGGGAAATGTGAATTTAGGGACACCATCTTTCCACCAAATAAGTTTTCTCTTCACAAAACCAAGATCAGAATGTGAAATTCCAGATGGTGAAAATGTTGGGTTCACATAGCTTTTAGAAAACATTTTTTTTCCTTATATGTAGCGTCATGAGCCCTAGAATCCTGAGATATTCCCTGAGTGAAGTATGAGGCTGAGTGAAGAAACTCAGGAAAACTTCCACGTACAAGTCCACTTTCTTCTGGATTAGGATTGCCTTTTGCAGATGGTCTAGGCATCCTAGAAAAACTATCCAATGAGAAGGAATTTTGGAGGAATTTTGACTGGTGATCTGAAAACCCAGACTGAGAAGGAGATTTGTAACTCATGTAAGGGACAACTGTCATTTAAAAAAAGAAATATGCAAATTTCTTGCATTCTGCAGTGTGAGATCACTAGTGCTCAACGATTGATAAATACCCTTGGAGCTGTAGATAAACCAAAGGGTAATGCAAAGAACTGATGATGTGACCCAGACACAGAAAATCCGAGAAAACTTCTGGACTTTGTGACAGTATGTTAGCCATGCCTTTCTACAGGAGGTAGACTCACTTAGTACTAAACCCAGTACCATTTTCCTAAGTTATCTAACCTGTCCAGCTATGGACTGGGAAACCTACACCACTGCTGTTGCATAAGCACAGAGATTCCTGAACTTTGTCAGTACAAACACCCTGGAAATCAAGATGGGGAAACTACTTCCAGAAAGAGACCAGTCACCAGTGGAGCCCCACAGGTTCAGTGCTGGGACCTCTCCTGTTTGATCTCTGAAGTAAAAGCCAATACCAAAGGGCTCTGGCTAAGTTTACAGATGACTGCAAGCTAGGAACAGTCATCGAATCCCAAAAAGACTTAATTTCTTGCTGGATGGTTTTGTCCCAGATAAATAACGTGAACCCCCTTTACTCAGCCTTCATTAAGCCAGTCGTTGAGTATAATGCCCCTTTGGCATGTATCTGTCCAGACACAATCAACAAGTGGAATACCCACAGAGAATACTTAATAAACAGATGCAAGGCTTATACATAATATTGTACATGAACTGACTCAGAGCCCTGTCACTATAATCTATGTCTGACAGACTAAGAGGTGACCTGTGTGTGGCACACCAGACATCCTCCGACCCAATACTGGACCTGCTGCACATCATGCAAGTAAAATAGCATCATAAACACTCTGTCTATAGATCTAAACCTCTTCTGCAACATCAGCAGATTGATTTGGAGAGACAGGTATATCTCGCAGAGGATATCGCTACTCTTGAACAAACTCCCTGTCCATGTAAAACAAAGCTCATCCATGTCCATATTCAAGTGCAGCTTGGATCTATGTATGAGTAATAGAAAATTTACCTCAGGACTGCCCCTAGTACATCTAATGGACAGAGGCAGCTTGTAAATATTTTATCCTATACATGGACCCCTTTAAATTAGTTATAGTATGATCCTAGTTTTTCTCACTTGGAATAATATATAATTATTGACCATGAGATGGGTAAGGCCATTCTTAACAAAAAGTTGGCTTGGTTAATTCAAGCACCAAAATGAAAATTGGCTAGGCTTAAAATGTTCTGCAAGGGCAGATAGCCTAGTACTTGCCAGTGAATCTATGAATATGAATGTGATGTTAAGCATCTTTCAAGTCTAGAGTTACTAAGAAACTCAGGAAAGGAATGTGAGGTAATGGACTTTGACACTTTCACAAACAAGTTGAAAAAGGGCAGGTTAAGAACTGGTCTCTAGGAGGCATTCCTCATTGGTGCAAGAAACATTTTTGAATAAAGTCCTTTTTCCATCTTACTCTGTGGCACTGGTCTGTGACCCCCCCAATGAAAGCATGTGATTTGAAAACGGTTTTATTTGGTTTGGAGGATGAGGAGGAGGAGGAGTACCGCAGAAAGAGGTTATTTTTTCCAGTGTTATCTGTAACCCTCCTGGACTACCCTCAGAAGCCACTTGTCTGAAATGATCTGCTGCCAAAGGTTAAGTTTGAAAATCAGTTTCTGGGACAGATTTGAAGTGGTGGTGGCAAGGAGAGGAGTGAGAGTATGCTGTAATAGTTATTCTGAAGTTAGCTCATGTCTTTGTCTTAAAGGATCCCTGCTTTTTATTACATCATTTCTCCACTTTTTCTTAGGTCCCTGCTTGCCAGAATCTTGTTGTGATTCCTTATTATTATTTTGAAAAAAGAACCAGGGGTTTTAGTAGATATTTGAAAATGTGGATGAAAAATCTTAGGACCCCCCCCTCCAGAATCAATCGCCTCTCAAACCATTTGAAGACCAAACAAAACCTCCTAATTCAAAGTCTCAGATTTAACAGCATCTGAAAATTTCTAATCACGTACACAGGCAAAACATCTCATGATAGTAGCCTGGGCACAGTCAGCACAGTCACACACTCCTTAAATAATGTTTTGACACTTGAGGAAGAGTAAAAATAATAAGGTTAAGAAAGGACCTACACTGCATGATAAAGTCCTAACTGTGGCCCAGTGATCCCAAGTTTGATTAGTGTCTCATGTTACTGATGGAGGAGCAGGGAGGGAGGGATGGGATGACTGACGTGGGCGGGGGGGGGGGTTCACAGTGATACTCCCTAGGGCAGGTGTGGTCCAAAGAGGGGAGTTACCCCAGGACATGACTAATGAGCATGGGGGTGGAGAAAGGGAAAAGTGGGTGGGATATACAATACAGAAAGAAAAAAAAAACATGAAAGCACAGGAGACCAACCCCCCAGGGTGCGCTTAAGCTCCATGACTAGCCTGAGCAACAGTGGCAGTAGTACAGGTGTGGGGTAGGAGAATGGCTGGTACAACATGCTTGGATATGGAACACTGGGGGCCAGGACAGTAATAATGACTTTTGAAGGGACCAAAAAAAACTCTGAAGGAAAAGTGGCAGAAACGTTCCTCAGTGTCAACACAAGTCAGCTTGTACTTCATTTAATGAGACTGTTAGTTGAGAAGTCTGAAGGCTAAAATAGAAGACAAGATTCTCTTCCCAAACCTGTCAAAAGGCTGTGTACCATCCTTATCAGAAAAAGGATTGGCATTATGGACCAAAAACTTGTCAGTAGCTGAGAGGAAATAACTGCTGGGCCAGACCAGAGTCAGAAAACAAAATGTCTGTTAGACTGAGGAACTTTATAAAGTTTTAGCTGCCTTTTTGGGGACTGAAAATTTGAATTGGCCTGCAATGAGCCTGATGGTCAAAACATCCTGCAAGGTTGGCATAATAGGAGTAATGTATAGCATAACCACTTGTAACACATCAAATGTCTCCTTAAAGAAGTGAGAACATACACCTGTTACAGTGAAATAAATTATTCATTCTAGACACATTCTCAGCAAAGGAAAATTCCTCTACAGGAAAAAACTGAGGAATCACTCTCTTCAGAACCAGGGACATATGAAGAAAAAACAGATGAAGCCCCAGGTCTATTCTTATCAGAATCCTCTGTTAAAATATCAACAGAAATAGTGTAACTAGGATTTAAACTCTTCATTTCTCTGCTGTTCCATAGGACTCAAAACCTGTAATAAGCCCTGAGTCAAGGTTAAGTAATGTTTATTAAACTATTTTCAGAAGAATTGTCTTATTTTTTGTTTATTTTATCTAAGAACTTCCGTACATGAAGACCAGCTGAAGGATGGCACTTTAGTCTGCGAAAAAGGGCTCCTTGGCCACCCTGTGAATTATTTCACAGAGAAACTCCAATGACCAAAGAAAATGGTTCTTCAATGCCCTGAATGGACACTGGAACAGCTGAAGAGGATGTCGCTAACCATGGTCCATTGTGGTGGTAGGGAATATACCAGAAGATCCCAGGGAATACCAGTGAGTGGTCTGAGAAATAAGTCATGGCCACTGCAGAGTCGCCTACTAGCGGCTGAGGCATTGAGTGAGCCCACAGAGTAGGCAAGGGCTCCTTAGTAGCTTTCTTCATTGTAGTTACAGCAGGAGAAGGAACCATAGGACTGGTAAGGTAATCCATGTTTCTGCTAAAAGAGAAGCCTGTTAACCACTAAATGCAGTTAGGAGGAGTTGTTCAGAAGTTGTATTCACAAGCATTACACATGCTTTTACCTTTCCCCACAACACTCCCAGTAATCGGAAAAGTAAATGCATAAGCAGTACACCTGTCCCCCATGTATGTTTTCCTTGGTGAGCAGAGCTGAAAGAAGGTCCGGAGGTAAGTTGTCACAATATGTTCAGAAGCACTAAAGACTTTCCTGTAAAAGTGCTCATGTCTTGCAACTAAAAAAGTGCAAGAACAGCACATTTTTTGACACAAAAAGTGCCAAAAACAGAGATAATTTGCCTTTGCTAAAATTATCATATGAAATGAGATGTTTCCAATAAAAAGTAAATATTCACAAATGGCAATCTGTTTAAAAAGACCTGGTACCATTTTTAGTCAAATACAGACAAAAATTAAATCCTTGTTTGGAAGGATTCCCAAAAGGGGACTTCTCTGTCAGGAATGGAAAATTGGACCTGAGACTCAATCTTGTGAAGCCCAGAAGGAAAACTGTCAAGGGCGGCAAGAATGTATTGAGTGTTTTGGTGCTCAGGATGCTGTTTTCTCCCTGGTGAGCTCATGCTACAGCAGCTTGGGTGCATGTGTGGAGAAGAGCCAAAACCTTTAGGCGAGTGATCAGCCTTTATATTATTGGCAGGATGTAACCCATATAGCTTTAAGCTACTGCAGCAGTGGTAATGAACATCAAATGTTGGTGTGAATCTTTAATTACACACTCTGGAATGGTTACTGACTTTAAAACTTTCCAGGCTGCTGGTTAAATGGGTTTCTTTGCAAACAGTTCCAATTAAAAGAAAACTACAAGCAGAAACTGAAAAAAGTATGCTTTTTTAATCTTACAATGAAGTTATTAATCCAACATGCCAGCAGCACCATAATTTATTTATTACCAATTGTAATTCTTTTTTTAACCTTGAATGTCCTTGGGGCCATCATGCTGATGAGGTCTTGTGTTCTTAGAAGGATAATTCTTGCCTGTAATGTACTGTGATGGCACAGATGAAGTGATTACAGTGCCCTTGTCAACGCTGGTAGATCAAAATCCCTTACATATTTGAACTAATAAGTTTGTGAAGTCTCAATAGAAATGTCAATTTTTTATAGTGATTTTTACATACTTGTTTCCTGCATACATGTTATACTATGCTAAATGTTTATGCAGAAAGATAAAGAAATATGTGATATAAAATAGCTTTCTTAAAAAAATTGATAGTTTGTAAGTTTAAGGTTTTATCTTCCCTCTGCTAGCAAAGACTGTCATATTTCCTGGCTTGGAAAGCACAGGTAATAGTGAAGTTTCTTTAAGAAGTTATTTGGTTATAATATAAAAGACTCGAGTGTAAGCTTTATGCAGAATATGAAGTGAACTTTCTGCTTGTACTCTGTCACATGGCCGTAAAGGCAGATCTTAAATGAAAAATCTTGGGACAACCAAGGGTTTAAAGTTGAGTAGACCACATCTTTTAATTATTTCAAATTTTCTAGTTAAGAGATCATTAACATGACATGACGGTGCAGTGGCTAATGTTGTCGCCTCACAGCAAGAGGTTCTTCGATTCGATTCCCGTCTGGGGTGCCTTCTGTGTGGAGTTTGCATGTTCTCCCTGCATTTGCTTGGGTTTCCTCTGGGTACTCCGGTTTCCTCCCACAATCCAAAGACATGCATCTGGAGCATTTCTCCCTGGGCCTCCACTGAAAATAGGCTCTGTTCTAGTCAGACTTTCAGGTCAACAAATGTTAAATAAATAAATAAAAATAAAATAAACATAGCATAACTGTATTGAAATTAATCATAGTGTTTACTTCTTGGAACGGAACTATATTTCTCTTGTGGCAGTGGTTTGATACATTGTACTTGTACCTATTTAATTCTTTTTCTGATGATGGTGATTCTCTATGTTAGGAAACCTATGCTTTACTTTTCAGTGTTGCATACTACACTGTCATGTACTGCTGCTGAATGTGTAATTACTTTTTCTCCATTTGTCTTTTCCTTATTGCTTGCTATCCTTTAACCCTCCCGTGACCCGTTTTGTTCTCCAAGATCATAGATGGTTTTGGTAGGCCAGTATCCAGGCAATTGTCAGGCTATTATATACCCTACAGTCTAACTGTGTGGCAGCCTGAACAAGCACAAGTCCCACAGTGCCAGCCCCTTCAAGCATGATCTTTTCCCCACATGACTTGTGTCTGCAGTAGTGTTCATCTGGTGGCAGGTAGATCATTCCCAGTTTGCTCCTTAATAGTACAAGTCACTAACTGATCTCAGGTTTTCTATGTCATATTCAAGGCCTTATCAATTTATGCCATAACACTGGCTGTAGCGGTTTGTCTTGGACATTTATTTTCTGTCCAATTATTTGAATCTAGATAGGATGTGACTTGAGAAGACCTATTATACATTTCTTCTTATTTTAAATTAATAAGTGTAATGTGTTTTTCTTAATCACAGTAATGGATTTTTTTGTACTTAATTGTTTTTGATAAACTGCAGCTGCAGGTACACAACTTTAGAATTTGTTATGATGTATTTAGTTCAGTAAAAATTGCTTATTTTTATTGCACACTAGTCATATGCATAATTGTTCTAATTTCAGCTTAAAGTTTAAAGTTATATATTTATTAGTTATAACAGTCTTCCACAGATGCTTTGTGAGCTTTGTATATGCTTGCAACTCCTTTTCTTAATCGTGTTAAGTCAAGCTAATATTTCTTATTCATTACACTGTACTTTTCAGATAATGCCATAGTAAACCCATTGCTGGATTTTTTTTTCACTTTTGTTTGGCAGACATACTTATAAAGTCTCACTGTTTCATTCACTCACAGTGTTAACTGAATACGTGTTTCTTGTTTACAGAAGTGAGCGATAAGCATTTAGTACAGCTTTCCACAGAGCAATAAAAGAAATAAAATGGATTAGAAACCACCGGTCTTTGAGATTTTGATGCATTATATATTGAACTGTTTGTATAATCTTTGTAGTATGCTAGTCTTCTTGTAGTCAGAATCCTTCTTTTACTATCTTGTTCAGTAATTTTCTTTGGTGGTTTGAAGGTTATAATTTTCCTGTGCCAGTTTTTAAACATTTTTATCATATGCAGCCTTCTGAATGGGCTGGTTCAAATGTACTGGGAGTAAAGCTTGAGTTTTATCACTGCACCCAAATAAGGTTTGTAAGCAACCTGAGCAGTTTTGGGAATTATGCGTAATTAAAACACTTCAAATAAAATAAATAACGGCCGCTGGCTGCAATGAATTCCACAGGAAACAGTTTAATGCCAAAAAACCCCCCGTAAAGTAAGCGGTTTCGTCTTACTCCAATAAGTAAAACTTCAGACAAAGAAACTAAGAAACTGTTTCGATAGTTTCTTTGTCTGAAGAAGTTTTTCTTATTGGAGTAAGACAAAAGCGCTTACTTTACTGTTTTTTTTGGCATTAAACTGTTTCCTGTGGAATTCATTGCAGCCAGTGGACGTTATTTTATCTGAATTATGGGTAAGTCTTATAGTTTGACTGTTTTTATAAGGATAGTATGTTCATGTGATAAGGTGAATGGCTAATCCCAGTAGTTTAACAAATTCATCTATTTCATGTTGCATTGCTCAAAAAATGT
This sequence comes from Protopterus annectens, assembly GCF_019279795.1. Classification (NCBI taxonomy): domain Eukaryota; kingdom Metazoa; phylum Chordata; order Ceratodontiformes; family Protopteridae; genus Protopterus; species Protopterus annectens. The sequence goes on from NC_056737.1 coordinate 504,947,023, forward strand.
ACAAGATGCTGGATGTGTTTAGACATTGTAATGCATTAATTCTTAGGTTGGATTCAGTAGAAATTAGAGACTAGACATTTGTAAGGAACTTAAAATCCTTGTGTGATTTTTGGGAACAACAGTATTTTGTGAGGTTAGAGGGATGTGCAGTTATGAACAAAAAGCCCAAGGCAAGTCGTTATGGTAGTCTTATCAAAGAGTAGTAATCAGAAAGTTAAGGCAGTGAACATGTATTGAAGTACTTTGAAAAAAGCAAATTAACTTTCCAGTGATGTTTATAATTCTGGAGACCACATTGGCAGAAAGGGTTATATTTGATTTATTTAACCATCATCCAGCCATGTCTGTGTTGTTGAAAGGTATAGTATTCCCATAATCATCTGCTTAAAATAGGAGGAGCCATTATGCAATAAGAAAATGATGCTCTGGAAGAGAACATAGTTCTGATGGCTCGAATAACCTTGTCATACAGTCCACAGCCAGCTACCTAAATGACTTCAGCTCCTCAGCAGGAGCTACTTAACTTCCCACTTACACAAAGCACTCAAGGAGCCAATGAGAGGTACTGGCCTCTTCTGACCTGTATGTCTGTCCGTCTTTCAGTTGAGGAGACATGAACAAGCGTTTCATATTCAGCACTTTATTGTATTCCCTTTTTTACTAACTGGGCATAGATATGAGGGGGAGGTTTTATCCAGCCACCTTTTCTCAGTACCACCGCCCAACCACAGGTACGGTGTAAACCATCATCAGACAGACAGATTAGCCTTTTAGACATCAGAAGCAGAAAGTGTACTTCAGTAGCATAAATAGTGTTCATTTGGCTGTCATCTTATCTGAACTGCTCCCAAGGAAGTCTAGATTGCAACAGAGTTTCTACAGAGGCAGCTGAAAGTTTCTTGGACCACAACAAAAATTCACTGAGCATTACTTAATTAATGCATGTTTTTGGAAAAGAATAATTGGTTGCCATGGCCTAGGGTAAAAAACACTGTCTCAGGGATGGCTTTCTCAAGAGAAAGTTTGTCTAGTAGTTGCCAAGCAAGGCAGAATTAAAAACATTAGAAAGAATGCTAGGAATTAATGTTTCCATGGGCAAAAGTTGTAAATACACTGACAATTTTTCAATGGAAGTGTTGAGGCCAAAGTGCTGGTGGAGTCTGGACATCCGTCAGGTAGTCTCATGTTATTCTTAGAATTAAAGCATATAATAATAGTCATTATCATGTCTAGAAGAAATAAGGAACAGTGAGAGTGGGCTGTAGGCTTCTCACTCTCTGATTTATTTTGAGTGTCTCAAAAGAGCCAGGAGTACTATTGTGGCACAAGTCGGCATCATGTGGTATACTTTAAATCAGTCAGTCTTCAACTTGTGAATAAGCAGTAATAACGCCTCATGTTCTTGCTGACTTTTGAGAAAGTTCCATTACAAGTTACAGATAGTAGATTATTAGCAAAAATACTGTTTTGTCTGGTATATTGAAGAATATTGTTTTGTTAATATATCTGTATAATGGTCGGGGGAATTTAATTACATTGCATTTTCATTGAAAGAAACCAACTAGCACATGTCAGTAGGATTTTGGTAGCAAGAATATACAATCAATTTTAATAAGTTATCAGACATAGAAGAGTATTTTATTTGCTGTTAGAAAATACTTTTATCCAGGTTTTCCCTAGATTGTTCCACAGCACGAAATTATTGCTAAACTTCCCAGATGAAATACAAATATGAAACAAAGCTGGATGTTTCATATCAGTAACATTTTATATTGCTGAAAAAAAAGTTTTAATGTTTAATTTTTGTTTTTTACCCCCCACATAATAACTAATACGCTTCAAAGTGAAGTGGACAGCCCATACTCCAAGCAAACAGCAAAAATGCTGTACACAGTCTGGCATGCTGTCAAATATCTGTCATCTCTGGATTTTTCTTGACCTTTAAAAGCATGCTGCTTGAGAATATATGGTTGAATGACTTGCCAGAGAAAAAAATAATGCACTTGTGGAAAGTTTGGATTATTGTTCGTAATGGTGCCTGTTTTGTATATGGTCTTAGACATTTAATTCATTAACATTTTGTACACAAATTTGCATTTCTGCAAACAATAGTAGTAAAATACTTGATAGTTCTTTTACTCATGGAAAATATGTGGCGTTTGGTTTATTAGCCAAACATTTTCATTTATTCCACATCACAAAAACCTAGTAAATTGTTCCACTGAGTTTTTATTGTTTTGGTTTATGAGCACAATTATAGTCTGTGCAGATATATACACACACACACACACACACACACACGTTAGTGTGTATATGTACATACATACATACATACATATGTACATAATACATATGTGTGAATATGTATATGTAATCTATATTAAGTACATATTTTTTTAACAAAAACAATTAATGTTCTGTAGTGCAAGAAATTTGTGTAGTAATGTCCAAAGTCTGGTTATAGCAAAGGGTCATTTTGCAAATCCGTTTTGTCTTTTTGCCAAGATATTTTGTTGCTTTGGATTCTCATGCTAGGCAACTCAAAGCAGGTCTCTTAAGCTGACTAATGTTACATGATGAGGCAATTCTACCTAGTAGCTTTGCGTGGTTAACTTCCAGATAACACACAAACAATGTGCAAAGCAGCCATTATGTTACTTTCATGGAAGAGAGGAAAATCAGAAATTATGTTAATAATCTATACGAGTTTTCACTGACAAAACAAATTAAGAAAACAATATAAAAGCAGCAGTAAGTACAACCGCAAAGCGGTTTTGGACTGAGTGGTGTCTCTTTTGGCTTTAAGGGAATGATTAATGATGAATTACATGTTAAATTAAACATATAGACCGGAAACATGGTTAGCCAAATGATTAAGTGTATGTTTTACTTGTTTTAGGGTAGTCACCATTTGATACTATACAAAGTTTGGGGCTTTGCCTAATCTATAATGGCATAAAATTGATCTGGGACATTTTGGAAATGGTGCCATGTCACTCTATCAGTAAAGTGTGGTCCAGCAAGTATCAATTTGTAGTTGTAAATCCATTTTTTTATGAAACCTGCAGGATGCATTTTATATGTTTAACACTTGAAAATTGGCTAATCCCAGGCACCCTATTCATCCATGACCTAGTTCCATAGGGTAGTAGATGTACAAAGTAAATATTTAGATGACAAAATCAAATCAAACAGAAGTGTTTCAACACATCTTTCCTTTGCAAACAGTGCCTTACATAGCTATATCTAGGAACTGATATGTTTTTCACAGAACTAGTACATTGATTGTAAGCCAAGTAGGTATCTTTGTAACATAATCAGTAGTTTTGATTTTGTCATTACAGTAGAGTCGATTATCCAAACTAACTGGGACCTAGGGTAGTTTGGATAATCAAACTGTTCAGATAATCAAACATACATTGAACTGGATAGAAAAACTTCTAAAATCTTATTTTTTTTCTGCATGCAGGGAGTACACTTTTCAACTATTCAGAGATTCCAGTGGAAAATAAAGAATATTTTTCATACATGTGCCAGCTACAAGCTCAAAAACATGCACAAGCGAATGCATATAACGTTTACATAATCAGGCTTTATGATTTTTCCTACCAAAAAACTTTGGAAGGCAGCGTTTGGAAAATTGATGTTTAGCATAATTGACGTTTGGATAATCGATTCTGTAATGCCAGGAAAAGATGTTCTATGGAGACAGGTGTCAGTCAGATTTTGGTAGCAAGAATATACAATTAATTTTAATAAGTTATCAGATGTAGAAGAGTATTTTATTTGCTGTTAGAAAATACTTTTATCCAGGATAAATGTGCTGAAATGTTGTTAGGGTTTAGACCACTGTAACAAATGCCTGTAAAGGGGTTTTTGAAGTGGTGCTGCAGGCTAATATGAAAGGTGATTGTCCATAAAGCATTGTATGAGAAGAATTTCCTCCAGAGTAATAGGACTAGGTTAAATGAGAAGACTTAAAGCATTGAAGGATGCCAGGGAACAGAAGAAATGTTGCAGGGACCTGGATAAAGAGTTCAGCATGGCAGACAGATGGCTGGATTGTGCCAGTAGGATGAAGAATTCAGCATGTCATAAAAGCAGTTGGCTGTGCCTGAGATTAGATTTTAGCAAGTGTTGAATTGCTGATTTGCAACTTTGCTTGATTTAACTTGGCATAGAGGAAAAGGTGAGAGAATGGTCATGACTAT